>NW_028225985.1:0-97967 GCF_052327205.1 Somniosus microcephalus
TCTCAGGAAATAAAATAAACACCATCAGATTCTGAGAGCTGTGTTAAGCCTCCCAGTGCTCTCCATCCCAGGAGCTGGCCCTGCCAGTAAACACAGAGAGCCTGTTCAGACATGGTACCTTCACCATGAATCAACACATCCCCATTAGCGATCAGTATGCAGCCCGCAGACAGCAATCTACTATCGAGATTATCCCTTCATTACAAGAACTCTACCTCTTCACCTCTCCCCCGCCCCCACCCAACCCCCATGCATTCACCCTTGCTAGGACAAAGCTATGCATCTGGGATTTGTCAAAGGTTACAAAAGTGCTACACACTGAGGCTAGATTCACAAGCTTAGGTATTTCTGTTCTGGATAACCCACAGGCACAGGCTGCCCTCCTGCAAAAATATGGTTTTCACCTTGAGTAACGTGCAGTGTAAGTAAAAGAGAGAAGATGTAACACAAAAGTTTGTGGTATAACACATGCTGGTTTCTTAATTGACAAATAAAATTTAACCTCTTCTTGAATTTTCCTGTAACTTCAAACTGCTTTCCCATTAAACTTTACTTACCTGACTCTCCATTTTGTCAGAAGTTGCAGCTCCCTGAAGTCTAAGAGTGCAGGGCTGATAGTTCCAAAATCGATCTGTCTCTCCCTCTCGTTCTCTCACACACTCCCTCTAATGCAGCCTTGCCTGGTCTTCACTGTGTTAAAGACACTCCAGGAACTCTTGCTGGGGAAGTTGTGTTCTTGTCCAGGTTGTAGATCACTCCCACTCACGTCAGGGTGTGTGTGTGTGTGTGTTGTGCGTATATGTCTCTTAGTTAAGCGAACAAGGCTGGCCTCAGTCTGACAGGTTTCCTTATATAGGTAAACATGACTCACATTCCCGTGGAGGGTGGCTGCTTTGAATCTACCACTTTAACTCTAGATATGCCAGCATGCCAGAGAGGAGAGGAGCTGCACAACGTGTGACCTTTCATGTAGCTGCGGCAATTCTGGACATTGGGGCGATGCTGTTCTTATAGAATTGGGAGCAACTTGAAGCTTTGAAATGCAAGGTCACGTGCTTCGTGCAAGACGCAGTCTTGATCGGAGGCGATCATTTTTGTCACGGGTTGTTTCGACTGGATTGGCAGCATGTGTAGAAAATCATATAAGTAAGAATGCTTCAAAATCCTTATAGATAATAAAGAAAGAAAGGAAGGAAGAAAGAATAAAAGAATTTGCATTAAATAGCACCTCTAGACATCAAGCTGAAGTACTTTTGAAATGTAGTCACTGAAATGACAACCTGCCGAGAAAATTTGAGAGAACAAACGTTACAAATTGTTACGCCCACAGATTTCTCAATGAAGTTATGCACTACATGACTGACACCTGTATATATTTACTGTATATATATTTGAAATGAGCTAATTACAGCACAAAACAAGATCGAAAATCACTTACTCTTTAATCATTTGAACGCATCACTCACAAGTATGCCCAGGCTCAGTAACTTCTTTAGCTCAATATTGCACATGTGGAAGAGTTCCAGAGGTGTCTAGTTTTGTCTGTTGGCTGGTATGTTCCATTCAAAGTTCCCAGGTGTTTGTTATTTGAACTTATATGAATGGTTAAAGTGGTGCTCTCCACCTCAATAGAGGGAAGGTTTCAGACTGCTTTGAACACTTAAACAGTCTGCTTAGTAATCCTGCTAAAAATTGAGGTGGTGACTGTAGATTTATGTCTCACCACATACTCTTAATCCTGGGTTTTGTTAGAAATAGGATAAAAAATAATTAATTTTTAACACTGTATGTGTACATGAGGACGTCAAGGCCTTGGAGAGGGTGCAGAGGAGATTTACCAGACTGATACTGGGGATGATGGACTTCAGTTACTAGAGAAACTGGGATTGTTCTCCTTAGAGCAGAGGAGGTTAAGGGGAGGTTTAATTGAGGTGTTCAAAATTACAAGGGGTTTTGATAGAGTAGATGGAGTAGATAGGGAGAAACTGTTTCCACTGGCAGGAGGGTCAGTAACCAAAGGATACAGGTTTAAGATAATTGGCAGAAGAACCAGAGGGGAGATGAGGAGAATTTTCTTTACACAGGGAGTTGTTATGATCTGGAATGCACTCAAAGAATGCCTGAAAGAGTGGTGGAGTTAGATTCAATAGTAACTTTCAAGAGGGAAGTGGATAAATACTTGAAAAAGGACTTCATTGGTTGTGAAGCGGTTTTGGGACATTCTGAGGTCGAGAGAGGTGCTATTTCAATGCAAGTTTTTTCCTTTATGTCGTGCGTGGAGGGTATAGGGTATTTTACCCCAGTATGTTTGTGTTTCCATTTGGCTTAGTATGTTGGCTGTGTTGTCTACTGTCAGGCATCATTGAGGAACAATGTGCACACAATATGTAAATGCACAATCTGATGTCAATCACTAGTATAATTAAGGAACTGTAACCAGGATCCCAGAAAGGGAAGGATGTAAGAAATACACAGAAGTCTGCGGCCCCTGGAATGCTCCCATTAATGCTGGCGGATCTGAACAAGCCCTGGATAATGAACAATTAAAGAAGTACAGTACAGAGATATTCTACAAAATGTAGGTGTGAACCTAAAACTGAATAGGCATTCACAGAGATACACAAGTGATTGAAAACTCTGGGATCTCCCCATTGATTATGGTAGGGATGAAAGCTGTGTATCCGTGTTTGCACATGTGCATATGCACACGCGTGTATAAGTGCAGGTGGCCAGTCTGAGCGATCGTGTAGTTCTGTCTGCCCAACCTCCTTCCATCCAAGTTCCCCCATTTCTCCAGTGAGCACTAACTCATGCTGGGCTACAGGTCCATAAGCACTGGTGACTCCTTGATACTTTGGCCATGCTTCCTGAAAGACTCGCCAGTAAATGGCAGCGGACTATTCATCTATGGGGGGGGGGGGGGTCGTATCGACCGAAACAATCCTCATCCAACATCCATAGGCGGGAGAAGTTGTAACTCTGGCAGATTTTCTTTTCGTCTCCCTGGCCTTAGCTGAGATCAGCGACTTGGCCTATATTAGTGATTGAACTTTGGACCTCTGTGTGCTGTATTACACCAGTACCACAACAGATTGTACATTTACATATTGCGCCATCGAGAGAGCTGCCTTTCCACTAGATCAACATACATATGATGCTTCTGTATGGATAGAAGCACTTATGTTATTATGAAGGGGTTTGATAAGGTAGACATAGAGGAAATATTTCCAGTTGTAGGGGAGACCAAAACTAGGAGCCATAAACATAAGATAGTTACCAATAAATCCAAAAGGAAATTTAGGAGGAACTTCTTCACTCTAGAGAGTGGTAAGAATGTGGAACTCGCTACCACATGGAATGGTTGAAGTGAATAGCAGCGATGCATTAAAGAGCAGGCTCGTGAGGAGTATAAACGCTAGCATAGACCAGTTGGGCTGAATGGCCCGTTTCTATACTATAGACTCTATGTAATTCTATGTAATATGTAATATTCAGATCATCACATCATGAAAAGCAACTTTCAACTATCCGCACTGTGCTTCCTGTTAAGAGCAGGCCTGGTCTATATGTGAGAGACCAATCACAGATTCAGTTACTGTTTTGCCAAACCTCTTTGTTCTGTTCAGAGGCTTGATCCTGATCTTCCTGTGACCCACCTGCCCTTTACTTCCACTTCGACTTTTCCCTCTTTGCTCTCCTACACTGCTCCATGCAAGCTCATGCAAACATCAGGAACTTTATTGGGTGTTCCTCCTCAGCTTACTACAGCCCTCCGGTTTGAACATTGACTTTTGTAACTTCAGATCTCAGCTATTTCTCACATTTTTCCGACCAATTTCTGTCGTTCACATTCCGGTCAATTGAAATATTCATGGCAGAGATCGATAGATTTTTGTTAGGTAAAGGAATCAAGGGATGTAGTTCAAAGGCGGTTAAATGGAGTTGAGGTACAGATCAGCCACGATCCAATTGAATGGTGGAACAGGCTCAAGGGCTGAATGTCCTACTCCTGTTCCTATGTTCCACTTTGTTCCCTTCCATTTTGGAGCTTTTACTCACCTTTTGACTTGTTGATGTCTTTCCACAGTCTGACTGAGATGAACTTTCTATATATTTTCTATATAAATATAAGTTGTTGATGTTGTTATGATCGAGAACATTACACTTCTTTCTAAAATTCCTTTCACAAGCTGTTAGGTCCACTTGCCGTTTCTTTGGACTAGCAGTTAGTACTTTTGACTCTTGTTGTTTACCTGTTTCCACCGCCAGCCCTACAAAGACTCTGTTTCCTTCATGTTCTAATGAAGGGATTCCACCTGAAACAAGTTGTTTTCTATTTTCACTTGGTGACATTTTGGTTGTGCAGTTCCACCACTTTTTTAAATTTCAGACAAGCTCAGATATTATCCAACACTGTCAGCGGGACTTTAGTTTTTTTTATTGCACTGGTTCTTTGATTACAACCCAAAGTCATGTCCTCAACCAAAATCACTAAAGCAGATTATCTGGTCATTATCAGATTGCCATTTGTGGGACCTTGCTGTGCGTAAATTGGCTGCCACGTTTCCTACATTACAATAGTGACTACATTTCAAAGGTACTTAATTGTCTGTAAAGCACATTGGGGCATCCTGAGGTCGTGAAAGGCGCTATATAAATGCAATGATTGAATGCGTTGATGATTGCACAGTGTTCAGTTCAACTTGCAATACCCCAGATAATGAAGCTGTCCATGCCCGCATACAGCAAGACCTGCATGACATTCAGGGTTGGGCTGATAAATGGCAAGTAACATTCGTGCCACACAAGTGCCAGGCAATGACTATCTCCAACAAACGAGACTCTAACCACCTCCCTTTGACATTTAATGGCATTACCATTGCCGAATCCCCCACCATCAATATCCTGGGGGGTCACCATTGAACAGAAGCTGAACTGGACCAGCCACATAAGTACTGTGGCAACAAGAGTGGGTCAGAGGCTGGGTATTCTGTGGTGAGTGTCTCACTTTCTGACTACCCAAAGCCTTACCACCACCTACAAGGCTAACATCAGGAGTGTGATGAAATAATCTCCACTTGTCTGGGTGAGCACAGTTCCAACAACACACAAGAAGCTCAACACAATCCAGGACAAGGCAGCCCGCTTGATTGGCACCCCATCCACCACCTTAAACATTCACTCCCTCCACCACCAGCGCACCGTGGCTGCAGTGTGTACCATCTACAAGATGCACTGCAGCAACTCGCCAAGGCTTCTTAAACAGCACCTCTCAAACCAGCGACCACTACCACCCAGAAGGACAAGGGCAGCAAAAGCATGGGAACAACATTACCTGCAAGTTCCCCTCCACGTTACACATCATCCTGACTTAGAAATATATCGCAATTCCTTCATCGTCACTGGGTCAAAATCTAAGAACTGCCACCCTAACAGCACTGTGGGAGTACCTTCACCACAAAGACTGCAGCGGTTCAAGAAGGCGGCTCACCACCAACTTCTCAAGGGCAATTAGGAATTGGCAATAAATCCTGTCATTGCCAGTGATGCCCACTTCCCAGGAAGGAATTTAAAAAAGTATTGCTTACTTACGGAAGTTATCATGCAATTCATTTATAGCATCAGAAAATGCTGGAAAAACTCAGCAGGCCAGGCAACATCCGTGGAGAGAAAATAGAGTCAACGTTTCGAGTCAAACTCTTTGTCAAGACTGGAAAGGCACAGGAAATGAAAGAGATCGAGAGGCCAGGCTGGGAGAGAACAAAAGAAGTGAAGAGACATTAAGAGGTATTCAAAACGAGACGAGATGGTGATAGGACTAGTGGAGACAAAAGACGGCTCAAGATTAGGTGTGAAATGTGCTGGCAGAATGGGAGACAGCTGCCATGTGGGAGAGAGAAAAAAAAGGGGGGGGGGGGAAAGGCCAAAACAAAGGTGTGGATAAAAAGTAAGTAAAAACGTAATAGGGGCCGAGGCTATGATCTGAAATTGTTGAACTCGATATTGAGTCCGGAAGACTGTAAAGTGCCTAATCGGAAGATGAGGTGCTGTTCCATTTATAGCATATACTTGCAACAGTGTGCGAGGTGCAATATACAATACACAAGGAACAGTGCACAGTGTGCAAGGTGCTCCATACAATACACAAGGGACAGTGCGCAGTGTGCAAGGTGCAATATACAATACACAAGGGACAGTGCACAGTGTGCAAGGTGCTCTATACAATACACAAGGGACAGTGCGCAGTGTGCAAGGTGCAATATACAATACAAAAGGAACAGTGCACAGTGTGCAAGGTGCTCCATACAATACACAAGGGACAGTGCGCAGTGTGCAAGGTGCTCTATACAATACACATGGGACAGCGCACAGTGTGCAAGGTGCTCTATACAATACACAAGGGACAGTGCACAGTGTGCAAGGTGCTCTATACAATACACAAGGGACAGTGCTCAGTGTGCAAGGTGCTCTATACAATACACAAGGGACAGTGCACAGTGTGCAAGGTGCTCTATACAATACACATGGGACAGCGCACAGTGTGCAAGGTGCTCTATACAATACACAAGGGACAGTGCGCAGTGCGCAAGCTGCTCTATACAATACACAAGGGACAGCGCACAGTGTGCAAGGTGCTCTATACAATACACAAGCGACAGTGCGCAGTGTGCAAGGTGCTCTATACAATACACAAGGGACAGCGCACAGTGTGCAAGGTGCTCTATACAATACACAAGGGACAGTGCGCAGTGTGCAAGGTGCTCTATACAATACACAAGGGACAGCGCGCAGTGTGCAAGGTGCTCTATAAAATACACAAGGGACAGTGCGCAGTGTGCAAGGTGCTCTATACAATACACAAGGGACAGCGCGCAGTGTGCAACGTGCTCTATACAATACACAAGGGACAATTAACAGTGTGCAAGGTGCTCTATACACTACACAAGGGACAGTGCGCAGTGTGCAAGGTGCTCTATGCAATACACAAGGGACAGTGCGCAGTGTGTAAGGTGCTCTATAAAATAAACCAGGAACAGTGCGCAGTGTGCAAGGTGCTCTATACAATACACAAGGGACAGTGCGCAGTGTGCAAGGTGCTCTATACAATACACAAGGGACAGTGCGCAGTGTGCAAGGTGCTCTATTCAATACACAAGGGACAGTGCGCAGTGTGCAAGGTGCTCTATACAATACACAAGGGACAGTGCGCAGTGTGCTCTACACAATACACAAGGGACAGTGCGCAGTGTGCAAGGTGCTCTATACAATACACAAGGGACAGTGCGCAGTGTGCAAGGTGCTCCATACAATACACAAGGGACAGTGCGCAGTGTGCAAGGTGCTCTATACAATACACAAGGGACAGTGCGCAGTGTGCAAGGTGCTCTATACAATACACAAGGGACAGTGCGCAGTGTGCAAGGTGCTCTATACAATACACAAGGGACAGTGCGCAGTGTGCAAGGTGCTCTATACAATACACAAGGGACAGTGCGCAGTGTGCAAGGTGCTCTATACAATACACAAGGGACAGTGCGCAGTGTGCAAGGTGCCCTATACAATACACAAGGGACAGTGCGCAGTGTGCAATGTGCTCTATACAATACACAAGGGACAGTGCGCAGTCTGCAAGGTGCTCCATACAATACACAAGGGACAGTGCGCAGTGTGCAATGTGCTCTATACAATACACAAGGGAGAGTGCGCAGTGTGCAAGGTGCTCTATACAATACACAAGGGACAGTGCGCAGTGTGCAAGGTGCTCGATACAATACACAAGGGACAGTGCTCAGTCTGCAAGGTGCTCTATACAATACACAAGGGACAGTGCGCAGCGTGCAAGGTGCTCTATACAATACACAAGGGACAGTGCGCAGTGTGCAATGTGCTCTATACAATACACAAGGGACAGTGCGCAGTGTGCAAGGTGCTCTATACAATACACAAGGGGCAGTACGCAGTGTGCAAGATGCTCTATACAATACACAAGGGACAGTGCGCAGTGTGCAAGGTGCTCTATACAATACACAAGGGACAGTGCGCAGTGTGCAAGGTGCTCTATACAATACACAAGGGACAGTGCTCAGTGTGCAAGGTGCTCTATACAATACACAAGGGACAGTGCGCAGTGTGCAAGGTGCTCTAGACAATACACAAGGGACAGTGCGCAGTGTGCAATGTGCTCTATACAATACACAAGGGACAGTGCGCAGTGTGCAAGGTGCTCTATACAATACACAAGCGACAGTGCGCAGTGTGCAAGGTGCTCTATACAATACACAAGGGACAGCGCACAGTGTGCAAGGTGCTCTATACAATACACAAGGGACAGTGCGCAGTGTGCAACGTGCTCTATACAATACACAAGGGACAGTGCGCAGTGTGCAAGATGCTCTATAAAATACACAAGCGACAGTGCGCAGTGTGCAAGGTGCTCTATACAATACACAAGGGACAGCGCGCAGTGTGCAAGGTGCTCTATACAATACACAAGGGACAGTGCGCAGTGTGCATTGTGCTCTATACAATACACAAGGGACAGTGCGCAGTGTGCAAGGTGCTCTATACAATACACAAGCGACAGCGCCCAGTGTGCAAGGTGCTCTATACAATACACAAGGGACAGTGCGCAGTGTGCGAGGTGCAATATACAATACACAAGGAACAGTGCACAGTGTGCAAGGTGCTCCATACAATACACAAGGGACAGTGCGCAGTGTGCAAGGTGCTCTATACAATACACATGGGACAGCGCACAGTGTGCAAGGTGCTCTATACAATACACAAGGGACAGTGCACAGTGTGCAAGGTGCTCTATACAATACACAAGGGACAGTGCTCAGTGTGCAAGGTGCTCTATACAATACACAAGGGACAGTGCACAGTGTGCAAGGTGCTCTATACAATACACATGGGACAGCGCACAGTGTGCAAGGTGCTCTATACAATACACAAGGGACAGTGCGCAGTGCGCAAGCTGCTCTATACAATACACAAGGGACAGCGCACAGTGTGCAAGGTGCTCTATACAATACACAAGCGACAGTGCGCAGTGTGCAAGGTGCTCTATACAATACACAAGGGACAGCGCACAGTGTGCAAGGTGCTCTATACAATACACAAGGGACAGTGCGCAGTGTGCAAGGTGCTCTCTACAATACACAAGGGACAGCGCGCAGTGTGCAAGGTGCTCTATAAAATACACAAGGGACAGTGCGCAGTGTGCAAGGTGCTCTATACAATACACAAGGGACAGCGCGCAGTGTGCAACGTGCTCTATACAATACACAAGGGACAGTGAACAGTGTGCAAGGTGCTCTATACAATACACAAGGGACAGTGCGCAGTGTGCAAGGTGCTCTATGCAATATACAAGGGACAGTGCGCAGTGTGTAAGGTGCTCTATACAATAAACCAGGAACAGTGCGCAGTGTGCAAGGTGCTCTATACAATACACAAGGGACAGTGCGCAGTGTGCAAGGTGCTCTATACAATACACAAGGGACAGTGCGCAGTGTGCAAGGTGCTCTATACAATACACAAGGGACAGTGCGCAGTGTGCAAGGTGCTCTATACAATACACAAGGGACAGTGCGCAGTGTGCTCTACACAATACACAAGGGACAGTGCGCAGTGTGCAAGGTGCTCTATACAATACACAAGGGACAGTGCGCAGTGTGCAAGGTGCTCCATACAATACACAAGGGACAGTGCGCAGTGTGCAAGGTGCTCTATACAATACACAAGGGACAGTGTGCAGTGTGCAAGGTGCTCTATACAATACACAAGGGACAGTGCGCAGTGTGCAAGGTGCTCTATACAATACACAAGGGACAGTGCGCAGTGTGCAAGGTGCTCTATACAATACACAAGGGACAGTGCGCAGTGTGCAAGGTGCTCTATACAATACACAAGGGACAGTGCGCAGTGTGCAAGGTGCCCTATACAATACACAAGGGACAGTGCGCAGTGTGCAATGTGCTCTATACAATACACAAGGGACAGTGCGCAGTGTGCAAGGTGCTCCATACAATACACAAGGGACAGTGCGCAGTGTGCAATGTGCTCTATACAATACACAAGGGAGAGTGCGCAGTGTGCAAGGTGCTCTATACAATACACAAGGGACAGTGCGCAGTGTGCAAGGTGCTCGATACAATACACAAGGGACAGTGCTCAGTCTGCAAGGTGCTCTATACAATACACAAGGGACAGTGCGCAGCGTGCAAGGTGCTCTATACAATACACAAGGGACAGTGCGCAGTGTGCAATGTGCTCTATACAATACACAAGGGACAGTGCGCAGTGTGCAAGGTGCTCTATACAATACACAAGGGGCAGTACGCAGTGTGCAAGATGCTCTATACAATACACAAGGGACAGTGCGCAGTGTGCAAGGTGCTCTATACAAAACACAAGCGACAGTGCGCAGTGTGCAAGGTGCTCTATACAATACACAAGGGACAGTGCTCAGTGTGCAAGGTGCTCTATACAATACACAAGGGACAGTGCGCAGTGTGCAAGGTGCTCTAGACAATACACAAGGGACAGTGCGCAGTGTGCAATGTGCTCTATACAATACACAAGGGACAGTGCGCAGTGTGCAAGGTGCTCTATACAATACACAAGCGACAGTGCGCAGTGTGCAAGGTGCTCTATACAATACACAAGGGACAGCGCACAGTGTGCAAGGTGCTCTATACAATACACAAGGGACAGTGCGCAGTGTGCAACGTGCTCTATACAATACACAAGGGACAGTGCGCAGTGTGCAAGATGCTCTATAAAATACACAAGCGACAGTGCGCAGTGTGCAAGGTTCTCTATACAATACACAAGGGACAGCGCGCAGTGTGCAAGGTGCTCTATACAATACACAAGGGACAGTGCGCAGTGTGCATTGTGCTCTATACAATACACAAGGGACAGTGCGCAGTGTGCAAGGTGCTCTATACAATACACAAGCGACAGTGCGCAGTGTGCAAGGTGCTCTATACAATACACAAGGGACAGTGCGCAGTGTGCGAGGTGCAATATACAATACACAAGGAACAGTGCACAGTGTGCAAGGTGCTCCATACAATACACAAGGGACAGTGCGCAGTGTGCAAGGTGCTCTATACAATACACATGGGACAGCGCACAGTGTGCAAGGTGCTCTATACAATACACAAGGGACAGTGCACAGTGTGCAAGGGGCTCTATACAATACACAAGGGACAGTGCTCAGTGTGCAAGGTGCTCTATACAATACACAAGGGACAGTGCACAGTGTGCAAGGTGCTCTATACAATACACATGGGACAGCGCACAGTGTGCAAGGTGCTCTATACAATACACAAGGGACAGTGCGCAGTGCGCAAGCTGCTCTATACAATACACAAGGGACAGCGCACAGTGTGCAAGGTGCTCTATACAATACACAAGCGACAGTGCGCAGTGTGCAAGGTGCTCTATACAATACACAAGGGACAGCGCACAGTGTGCAAGGTGCTCTATACAATACACAAGGGACAGTGCGCAGTGTGCAAGGTGCTCTATACAATACACAAGGGACAGCGCGCAGTGTGCAAGGTGCTCTATAAAATACACAAGGGACAGTGCGCAGTGTGCAAGGTGCTCTATACAATACACAAGGGACAGCGCGCAGTGTGCAACGTGCTCTATACAATACACAAGGGACAGTGAACAGTGTGCAAGGTGCTCTATACAATACACAAGGGACAGTGCGCAGTGTGCAAGGTGCTCTATGCAATACACAAGGGACAGTGCGCAGTGTGTAAGGTGCTCTATACAATAAACCAGGAACAGTGCGCAGTGTGCAAGGTGCTCTATACAATACACAAGGGACAATGCGCAGTGTGCAAGGTGCTCTATACAATACACAAGGGACAGTGCGCAGTGTGCAAGGTGCTCTATACAATACACAAGGGACAGTGCGCAGTGTGCAAGGTGCTCTATACAATACACAAGGGACAGTGCGCAGTGTGCTCTACACAATACACAAGGGACAGTGCGCAGTGTGCAAGGTGCTCTATACAATACACAAGGGACAGTGCGCAGTGTGCAAGGTGCTCCATACAATACACAAGGGACAGTGCGCAGTGTGCAAGGTGCTCTATACAATACACAAGGGACAGTGCGCAGTGTGCAAGGTGCTCCATACAATACACAAGGGACAGTGCGCAGTGTGCAAGGTGCTCTATACAATACACAAGGGACAGTGCGCAGTGTGCAAGGTGCTCTATACAATACACAAGGGACAGTGCGCAGTGTGCAAGGTGCTCTATACAATACACAAGGGACAGTGCGCAGTGTGCAAGGTGCCCTATACAATACACAAGGGACAGTGCGCAGTGTGCATTGTGCTCTATACAATACACAAGGGACAGTGCGCAGTGTGCAAGGTGCTCCATACAATACACAAGGGACAGTGCGCAGTGTGCAATGTGCTCTATACAATACACAAGGGAGAGTGCGCAGTGTGCAAGGTGCTCTATACAATACACAAGGGACAGTGCGCAGTGTGCAAGGTGCTCGATACAATACACAAGGGACAGTGCTCAGTCTGCAAGGTGCTCTATACAATACACAAGGGACAGTGCGCAGCGTGCAAGGTGCTCTATACAATACACAAGGGACAGTGCGCAGTGTGCAATGTGCTCTATACAATACACAAGGGACAGTGCGCAGTGTGCAAGGTGCTCTATACAATACACAAGAGGCAGTACGCAGTGTGCAAGATGCTCTATACAATACACAAGGGACAGTGCGCAGTGTGCAAGGTGCTCTATACAATACACAAGGGACAGTGCGCAGAGTGCAAGTTGCTCTATACAATACACAACGGACAGTGCTCAGTGTGCAAGGTGCTCTATACAATACACAAGGGACAGTGCGCAGTGTGCAAGGTGCTCTAGACAATACACAAGGGACAGTGCGCAGTGTGCAATGTGCTCTATACAATACACAAGGGACAGTGCGCAGTGTGCAAGGAGCTCTATACAATACACAAGCGACAGTGCGCAGTGTGCAAGGTGCTCTATACAATACACAAGGGACAGCGCACAGTGTGCAAGGTGCTCTATACAATACACAAGGGACAGTGCGCAGTGTGCAACGTGCTCTATACAATACACAAGGGACAGTGCGCAGTGTGCAAGATGCTCTATAAAATACACAAGCGACAGTGCGCAGTGTGCAAGGTGCTCTATACAATACACAAGGGACAGCGCGCAGTGTGCAAGGTGCTCTATACAATACACAAGGGACAGTGCGCAGTGTGCATTGTGCTCTATACAATACACAAGGGACAGTGCGCAGTGTGCAAGGTGCTCTATACAATACACAAGCGACAGTGCGCAGTGTGCAAGGTGCTCTATACAATACACAAGGGACAGCGCACAGTGTGCAAGGTTCTCTATACAATACACAAGGGACAGTGCGCAGTGTGCAAGGTGCTCTATACAATACACAAGGGGCAGTGCGCAGTGTGCAAGATGCTCTATACAATACACAAGCGACAGTGCGCAGTGTGCAAGGTGCTCTATACAATACACAATGGACAGCGCGCAGTGTGCAAGGTGCTCTATAAAATACACAAGGGACAGTGCGCAGTGTGCAAGGTGCTCTATACAATACACTAGGGACAGTGCGCAGTGTGCAAGGTGCTCTATACAATACACAAGGGACAGTGCGCAGTGTGCAAGATGCTCTATACAATACACAAGCGACAGTGCGCAGTGTGCAAGGTGCTCTATACAATACACAAGGGACAGCGCGCAGTGTGCAAGGTGCTCTATAAAATACACAAGGGACAGTGCGCAGTGTGCAAGGTGCTCTATACAATACACAAGGGACAGCGCGCAGTGTGCAACGTGCTCTATACAATACACAAGGGACAGTGAACAGTGTGCAAGGTGCTCTATACAATACACAAGGGACAGTGCGCAGTGTGCAAGGTGCTCTATGCAATACACAAGGGACAGTGCGCAGTGTGCAAGGTGCTCTATACAATAAACCAGGGACAGTGCGCAGTGTGCAAGGTGCTCTATACAATACACAAAGGACAGGGCGCAGTGTGCAAGGTGCTCTATACAATACACAAGGGACAGTGCGCAGTGTGCAAGGTGCTCTATACAATAGACAAGGGACAGTGCGCAGTGTGCAATGTGCTCTATACAATACACAAGGGACAGTGCGCAGTGTGCAAGGTGCTCTATACAATACACAAGGGACAGTGCGCAGTGTGCAAGGTGCTCTATACAATACACAAGGGACAGTGCGCAGTGTGCAAGGTGCTCTATACAATACACAAGGGACAGTGCGCAGTGTGCAAGGTGCTCTATACAATACACAAGGGACAGTGCGCAATGTGCAAGGTGCTCTATACAATACACAAGGGACAGTGCGCAGTGTGCAAGGTGCTCTATACAATACACAAGGGACAGTGCGCAGTGTGCAAGGTGCTCTATACAATACACAAGGGACAGTGCGCAGTGTGCAAGCTGCTCTATACAATACACAAGGGACACTGCGCAGTGTGCAAGATGCTCTATACAGTACACAAGGGAAAGTGCTCAGTGTGCAAGGTGCTCTATACAGTACACAAGGGACAGTGCGCAGTGTGCAAGGTGCTCTATACAATACACAAGGGACAGTGCTCAGTGTGCAAGGTGCTCTATACAATACACAAGGGACAGTGCGCAGTGTGCAAGGTGCTCTATACAATACACAAGGGACAGTGGGCAGTGTGCAAGGTGCTCTTTACCATCCACAAGGGACAGTGCGCAGTGTGCAAGGTGCACTATACAATACACAAGGGACAGTGCGCAGTGTGCAAGGTGCTCTATACAATACACAAGGGACAGTGCGCAGTGTGCAAGGTGCTCTATACAATACACAAGGGACAGTGCGCAGTGTGCAAGGTGCTCTATACAATACACAAGGGACAGTGCGCAGTGGGCAAGGTGCTCTATACAATACACAAGGGACAGTGCGCAGTGTGCAATGTGCTCTATACAATACACAAGGGACAGTGCGCAGTGTGCAAGGTGCTCTATACAATACACAAGGGACAGTGCGCAGTGTGCAAGGTGCTCTATACAATACACAAGGGAGAGTGCGCAGTGTGCAAGGTGCTCTATACAATACACAAGGGACAGTGCGCAGTGTGCAAGGTGCTCTATACAATACACAAGGGACAGTGCTCAGTCTGCAAGGTGCTCTACACAATACACAAGGGAGAGTGCGCAGTGTGCAATGTGCTCTATACAATACACAAGGGACAGTCCGCAGTGTGCAAGCTGCTCTACACAATACACAAGGGGCAGTGCGCAGTGTGCAAGGTGCTCTATACAATACACAAGGGACAGTGGGCAGTGTGCAAGGTGCTCTATACAATACACAAGGGACAGTGCGCAGTGTGCAAGGTGCTCTATACAATACACAAGGGACAGTGCTCAGTGTGCAAGGTGCTCTATACAATACACAAGGGAAAGTGGGCAGTGTGCAAGGTGCTCTATACAATACACAAGGGACAGTGCGCAGTGTGCAAGGTGCTCTATACAATACACAAGGGACAGTGCGCAGTGTGCAAGGTGCTCTGTACAATACACAAGGGACAGTGCGCAGTGTGCAAGGTGCTCTCAACAATACACAAGGGACAGTGCGCAGTGTGCAAGGTGCTCTATACAATACACAAGGGACAGTGGGCAGTGTGCAAGGTGCTCTATACAATACACAAGGGACAGTGGGCAGTGTGCAAGGTGCTCTATACAATACACAAGGGACAGTGCGCAGTGTGCAAGGTGCTCTATACAATACACAAGGGACAGTGCGCAGTGTGCAAGGTGCTCTATACAATGCACAAGGGACAGTGCGCAGTGTGCATGGTGTTCTATACAATACACAAGGGACAGTGGGCAGTGTGCAAGGTGCTCTATACAATACACAAGGGACAGTGCGCAGTGTGCAAAGCGCTCTATACAATACACAAGGGACAGTGCACAGTGTGCAAGATGCTCTGTACAATACACAGGGGACAGTGCACAGTGTGCAAGGTGCTCTGTACAATACACAAGGGACAGTGCACAGTGTGCAAGGTGCTCTATACAATACATAAGGGACAGTGCGCAGTGTGCAAGGTGCTCTATACAATACACAAGGGACAGTGCGCAGTGTGCAAGGTGCTCTATACAATACACAAGGGACAGTGCGCAGTGTGCAAGGTGCTCTATACAGTACACAAGGGACAGTGCACAGTGTGCAAGGTGCTCTATACAATACACAAGGGACAGTGCACAGTGTGCAAGGTGCTCTATACAATACACAAGGGACAGTGCGCAGTGTGCAAGGTGCTCTATACAGTACACAAGGGACAGTGCGCAGTGTGCAAGGTGCTGGATACAATACACAAGGGACAGTGCGCACTGTGCAAGGTGCGCTATACAATACAGAAGGAACAGTGCGCAGTGTGCAAGGTGCTCTATACAATACAC
The DNA here is from genome assembly GCF_052327205.1 of Somniosus microcephalus. Classification (NCBI taxonomy): domain Eukaryota; kingdom Metazoa; phylum Chordata; class Chondrichthyes; order Squaliformes; family Somniosidae; genus Somniosus; species Somniosus microcephalus. Next base: position 16,500 of record NW_028225985.1, read on the forward strand.
AAGGGACAGTGCGCAGTGTGCAAGGTGCTCTATACAATATACAGGGGACAGTGCGCAGTGTGCAAGGTGCTCTATACAATACACAAGGGACAGTGCGCAGTGTGCAAGGTGCTCTATACAATACACAAGGGACAGTGCGCGGTGTGCAAGGTGCTCTATACAATACACAAGGGACAGTGCGCAGTGTGCGAGTTGCTATATACAATACACAAGGGACAGTGCGCACTGTCCAAGGTGCTCTATACAGTACACAAGGGACAGTGCGCAGTGTGCAAGGTGCTCTATACAATACACTAAGGACAGTGCGCAGTGTGCAAGCTGCTCTATACAATACACAAGGGACAGTGCGCAGTGTGCAAGGTGCTCTATACAATACACAAGGGACAGTGCTCAGTGTGCAAGGTGCTCTATACAATACACAAGGGACAGTGCGCAGTGTGCAAGGTGCTCTATACAATACACAAGGGACAGTGCGCAGTGTGCAAGGTGCTCTATACAATACACAAGGGACAGTGCGCAGTGTGCAAGGTGCTCTATACAATACACAAGGGACAGTGCGCAGTGTGCAAGGTGCTCTATACAATACACAAGGGACAGTGCGCAGTGTGCAAGCTGCTCTATACAATACACAAGGGACAGTGCGCAGTGTGCAAGGTGCTCTATACAATACACAAGGGAAAGTGCGCAGTGTGCAAGGTGCTCTATACAATACACAAGGGACAGTGCGCAGTGTGCAAGGTGCTCTATACAATACACAAGGGAGAGTGCGCAGTGTGCAAGCTCCTCTATACAATACACAAGGGACAGTGCGCAGTGTGCAAGATGCTCCATACAGTACACAAGGGAAAGTGCTCAGTGTGCAAGGTGCTCTATACAGTACACAAGGGACAGTGCGCAGTGTGCAAGGTGCACTATACAATACACAAGGGACAGTGCGCAGTGTGCAAGGTGCTCTATACAATACACAAGGGACAGTGCGCAGTGTGCAAGGTGCTCTATACAATACACAAGGGACAGTGCGCAGTGTGCAAGGTGCTCTATACAATACACAAGGGACAGTGCGCAGTGTGCAAGGTGCTCTATACAATACACAAGGGACAGTGCGCAGTGTGCAATGTGCTCTATACAATACACAAGGGACAGTGCGCAGTGTGCAAGGTGCTCTATACAATACACAAGGGACAGTGCTCAGTCTGCAAGGTGCTCTATACAATACACAAGGGACAGTGCGCAGTGTGCAAGGTGCTCTATACAATACACAAGGGAGAGTGCGCAGTGTGCAATGTGCTCTATACAATACACAAGGGACAGTGCGCAGTGTGCAAGGTGCTCTATACAATACACAAGTGGCAGTGCGCAGTGTGCAAGCTGCTCTATACAATACACAAGGGACAGTGCGCAGTGTGCAAGGTGCTCTATACAATACACAAGGGACAGTGCGCAGTGTGCAAGGTGCTCTATACAATACACAAGGGACAGTGCTCAGTGTGCAAGGTGCTCTATACAATACACAAGGGACAGTGGGCAGTGTGCAAGGTGCTCTATACAATACACAAGGGACAGTGCGCAGTGTGCAAGGTGCTCTATACAATACACAAGGGACAGTGCGCAGTGTGCAAGGTGCTCTATACAATACACAAGGGACAGTGCGCAGTGTGCAAGGTGCTCTATACAATACACAAGGGACAGTGCGCAGTGTGCAAGGTGCTCTATACAATACACAAGGGACAGTGGGCAGTGTGCAAGGTGCTCTATACAATACACAAGGGACAGTGGGCAGTGTGCAAGGTGCTCTATACAATACACAAGGGACAGTGCGCAGTGTGCAAGGTGCTCTATACAATACACAAGGGACAGTGCGCAGTGTGCAAGGTGCTCTATACAATACACAAGGGACAGTGCGCAGTGTGCAAGGTGCTCTATACAATACACAAGTGACAGTGCGCAGTGTGCAAGGTGCTCTATACAATACACAAGGGACAGTGCGCAGTGTGCAAGCTGCTCAATACAATACACAAGGGACAGTGCGCAGTGTGCAAGGTGCACTATACAATACACAAGGGACAGTGCGCAGTGTGCAAGGTGCTCTATACAATACACAAGGGACAGTGCGCAGTGTGCAAGATGCTCTATACAATACACAAGTGACAGTGCGCAGTGTGCAAGGTGCTGTATACAATACACAAGGGACAGTGCGCAGTGTGCAAGGTGGTCTATACAATGCACAAGGGACAGTGCGCAGTGTGCAAGGTGTTCTATACAATACACAAGGGACAGTGGGCAGTGTGCAAGGTGCTCTATACAATACACAAGGGACAGTGCGCAGTGTGCAAAGCGCTCTATACAATACACAAGGGACAGTGCACAGTGTGCAAGATGCTCTGTACAATACACAGGGGACAGTGCACAGTGTGCAAGGTGCTCTGTACAATACACAAGGGACAGTGCACAGCGTGCAAGGTGCTCTATACAATATATAAGGGACAGTGCGCAGTGTGCAAGGTGCTCTATACAATACACAAGGGACAGTGCACAGTGTGCAAGATGCTCTGTACAATACACAGGGGACAGTGCACAGTGTGCAAGGTGCTCTGTACAATACACAAGGGACAGTGCACAGCGTGCAAGGTGCTCTATACAATATATAAGGGACAGTGCGCAGTGTGCAAGGTGCTCTATACAATACACAAGGGACAGTGCGCAGTGTGCAAGGTGCTCTATACAATACACAAGGGACAGTGCGCAGTGTGCAAGGTGCTCTATACAGTACACAAGGGACAGTGCACAGTGTGCAAGGTGCTCTATACAATACACAAGGGATAGTGCACAGTGTGCAAGGTGCTCTACACAATACACAAGGGACAGTGCGCAGTGTGCAAGGTGCTCTATACAGTACGCAAGGAACAGTGCGCAGTGTGCAAGGTGCTGGATACAATACACAAGGGACAGTGCGCACTGTGCAAGGTGCTCTATACAATACAGAAGGAACAGTGCGCAGTGTGCAAGGTGCTCTATACAATACACAAGGGACAGTGCTCAGTCTGCAAGGTGCTCTATACAATACACAAGGGACAGTGCGCAGTGTGCAACGTGCTCTATACAATACACAAGGGAGAGTGCGCAGTGTGCAATGTGCTCTATACAATACACAAGGGACAGTGCGCAGTGTGCAAGGTGCTCTATACAATACACAAGTGGCAGTGCGCAGTGTGCAAGCTGCTCTATACAATACACAAGGGACAGTGCGCAGTGTGCAAGGTGCTCTATACAATACACAAGGGACAGTGCGCAGTGTGCAAGGTGCTCTATACAATACACAAGGGACAGTGCTCAGTGTGCAAGGTGCTCTATACAATACACAAGGGACAGTGGGCAGTGTGCAAGGTGCTCTATACAATACACAAGGGACAGTGCGCAGTGTGCAAGGTGCTCTATACAATACACAAGGGACAGTGCGCAGTGTGCAAGGTGCTCTATACAATACACAAGGGACAGTGCGCAGTGTGCAAGGTGCTCTATACAATACACAAGGGACAGTGCGCAGTGTGCAAGGTGCTCTATACAATACACAAGGGACAGTGGGCAGTGTGCAAGGTGCTCTATACAATACACAAGGGACAGTGGGCAGTGTGCAAGGTGCTCTATACAATACACAAGGGACAGTGCGCAGTGTGCAAGGTGCTCTATACAATACACAAGGGACAGTGCGCAGTGTGCAAGGTGCTCTATACAATACACAAGGGACAGTGCGCAGTGTGCAAGGTGCTCTATACAATACACAAGTGACAGTGCGCAGTGTGCAAGGTGCTCTATACAATACACAAGGGACAGTGCGCAGTGTGCAAGCTGCTCAATACAATACACAAGGGACAGTGCGCAGTGTGCAAGGTGCACTATACAATACACAAGGGACAGTGCGCAGTGTGCAAGGTGCTCTATACAATACACAAGGGACAGTGCGCAGTGTGCAAGATGCTCTATACAATACACAAGTGACAGTGCGCAGTGTGCAAGGTGCTGTATACAATACACAAGGGAGAGTGCGCAGTGTGCAAGGTGGTCTATACAATGCACAAGGGACAGTGCGCAGTGTGCAAGGTGTTCTATACAATACACAAGGGACAGTGGGCAGTGTGCAAGGTGCTCTATACAATACACAAGGGACAGTGCGCAGTGTGCAAAGCGCTCTATACAATACACAAGGGACAGTGCACAGTGTGCAAGATGCTCTGTACAATACACAGGGGACAGTGCACAGTGTGCAAGGTGCTCTGTACAATACACAAGGGACAGTGCACAGCGTGCAAGGTGCTCTATACAATATATAAGGGACAGTGCGCAGTGTGCAAGGTGCTCTATACAATACACAAGGGACAGTGCGCAGTGTGCAAGGTGCTCTATACAATACACAAGGGACAGTGCACAGTGTGCAAGATGCTCTGTACAATACACAGGGGACAGTGCACAGTGTGCAAGGTGCTCTGTACAATACACAAGGGACAGTGCACAGCGTGCAAGGTGCTCTATACAATATATAAGGGACAGTGCGCAGTGTGCAAGGTGCTCTATACAATACACAAGGGACAGTGCGCAGTGTGCAAGGTGCTCTATACAATACACAAGGGACAGTGCGCAGTGTGCAAGGTGCTCTATACAGTACACAAGGGACAGTGCACAGTGTGCAAGGTGCTCTATACAATACACAAGGGATAGTGCACAGTGTGCAAGGTGCTCTACACAATACACAAGGGACAGTGCGCAGTGTGCAAGGTGCTCTATACAGTACGCAAGGGACAGTGCGCAGTGTGCAAGGTGCTGGATACAATACACAAGGGACAGTGCGCACTGTGCAAGGTGCTCTATACAATACAGAAGGAACAGTGCGCAGTGTGCAAGGTGCTCTATACAATACACAAGGGACAGTGCGCAGTGTGCAAGGTGCTCTATACAATATACAGGGGACAGTGCGCAGTGTGCAAGGTGCTCTATACAATACACAAGGGACAGTGCGCAGTGTGCAAGGTGCTCTATACAATACACAAGGGACAGTGCGCAGTGTGCAAGGTGCTCTATACAATACACAAGGGACAGTGCGCAGTGTGCGAGTTGCTATATACAATACACAAGGGACAGTGCGCACTGTGCAAGGTGCTCTATACAGTACACAAGGGACAGTGCGCAGTGTGCAAGGTGCTCTATACAATACACTAGGGACAGTGCGCAGTGTGCAAGGTGCTCCATACAATACACAAGGGAGAGTGCGCAGTGTGCAAGGTGCTCGATACAGTACACAAGGGACAGTGCGCAGTGTGCAAGGTGCTCGATACAATACACAAGCGGCAGTGCGCAGTGTGCAAGGTTCTCTACACAACACACAAGGGACAGTGCGCAGTGTGCAAGGTGCTCTATACAACACACAAGCGACAGTGCGCAGTGTGCAAGGTGCTCTATGCAAAACACAAGGGACAGTTCGCAGTGTGCAAGGTGCTCCATACAATACACAATGGAAAGTGCGCAGTGTGCAAGGTGCTCTATACAATACACAAGGGACAGTGCGCAGTGTGCAAGGTGCTCTATACAATACACAAGGGACAGTGCGCAGTGTGCAAGGTGCTCTATACAATACACAGGGGACAGTGCACAGTGTGCAAGGTGCTCTGTACAATACACAAGGGACAGTGCACAGTGTGCAAGGTGCTCTATACAATACATAAGGGACAGTGCGCAGTGTGCAAGGTGCTCTATACAATACACAAGGGACAGTGCGCAGTGTGCAAGGTGCTCTATACAATACACTAGGGACAGTGCGCAGTGTGCAAGGTGCTCCATACAATACACAAGGGAGAGTGCGCAGTGTGCAAGGTGCTCGATACAGTACACAAGGGACAGTGCGCAGTGTGCAAGGTGCTCGATACAATACACAAGCGGCAGTGCGCAGTGTGCAAGGTTCTCTACACAACACACAAGGGACAGTGCGCAGTGTGCAAGGTGCTCTATACAACACACAAGGGACAGTGCGCAGTGTGCAAGGTGCTCTATGCAAAACACAAGGGACAGTTCGCAGTGTGCAAGGTGCTCCATACAATACACAATGGAAAGTGCGCAGTGTGCAAGGTGCTCTATACAATACACAAGGGACAGTGCGCAGTGTGCAAGGTGCTCTATACAATACACAAGGGACAGTGCGCAGTGTGCAAGGTGCTCTATACAATACACAGGGGACAGTGCACAGTGTGCAAGGTGCTCTGTACAATACACAAGGGACAGTGCACAGTGTGCAAGGTGCTCTATACAATACATAAGGGACAGTGCGCAGTGTGCAAGGTGCTCTATACAATACACAAGGGACAGTGCGCAGTGTGCAAGGTGCTCTATACAATACACAAGGGACAGTGCGCAGTGTGCAAGGTGCTCTATACAGTACACAAGGGACAGTGCGCACTGTGCAAGGTGCTCTATACAGTACACAAGGGACAGTGCACAGTGTGCAAGGTGCTCTATACAATACACAAGGGACAGTGCGCAGTGTGCAAGGTGCTCGATACAATACACAAGCGGCAGTGCGCAGTGTGCAAGGTTCTCTACACAACACACAAGGGACAGTGCGCAGTGTGCAAGGTGCTCTATACAACACACAAGGGACAGTGCGCAGTGTGCAAGGTGCTCTATGCAAAACACAAGGGACAGTTCGCAGTGTGCAAGGTGCTCCATACAATACACAATGGAAAGTGCGCAGTGTGCAAGGTGCTCTATACAATACACAAGGGACAGTGCGCAGTGTGCAAGGTGCTCTATACAATACACAAGGGACAGTGCGCAGTGTGCAAGGTGCTCTATACAATACACAGGGGACAGTGCACAGTGTGCAAGGTGCTCTGTACAATACACAAGGGACAGTGCACAGTGTGCAAGGTGCTCTATACAATACATAAGGGACAGTGCGCAGTGTGCAAGGTGCTCTATACAATACACAAGGGACAGTGCGCAGTGTGCAAGGTGCTCTATACAATACACAAGGGACAGTGCGCAGTGTGCAAGGTGCTCTATACAGTACACAAGGGACAGTGCGCACTGTGCAAGGTGCTCTATACAGTACACAAGGGACAGTGCGCAGTGTGCAAGGTGCTCTATACAATACACTAGGGACAGTGCGCAGTGTGCAAGGTGCTCCATACAATACACAAGGGAGAGTGCGCAGTGTGCAAGGTGCTCGATACAGTACACAAGGGACAGTGCGCAGTGTGCAAGGTGCTCGATACAATACACAAGCGGCAGTGCGCAGTGTGCAAGGTTCTCTACACAACACACAAGGGACAGTGCGCAGTGTGCAAGGTGCTCTATACAACACACAAGGGACAGTGCGCAGTGTGCAAGGTGCTCTATGCAAAACACAAGGGACAGTTCGCAGTGTGCAAGGTGCTCCATACAATACACAATGGAAAGTGCGCAGTGTGCAAGGTGCTCTATACAATACACAAGGGACAGTGCGCAGTGTGCAAGGTGCTCTATACAATACACAAGGGACAGTGCGCAGTGTGCAAGGTGCTCTATACAATACACAGGGGACAGTGCACAGTGTGCAAGGTGCTCTGTACAATACACAAGGGACAGTGCACAGTGTGCAAGGTGCTCTATACAATACATAAGGGACAGTGCGCAGTGTGCAAGGTGCTCTATACAATACACAAGGGACAGTGCGCAGTGTGCAAGGTGCTCTATACAATACACAAGGGACAGTGCGCAGTGTGCAAGGTGCTCTATACAGTACACAAGGGACAGTGCACAGTGTGCAAGGTGCTCTATACAATACACAAGGGACAGTGCACAGTGTGCAAGGTGCTCTATACAATACACAAGGGACAGTGCGCAGTGTGCAAGGTGCTCTATACAGTACACAAGGGACAGTGCGCAGTGTGCAAGGTGCTGGATACAATACACAAGGGACAGTGCGCACTGTGCAAGGTGCGCTATACAATACAGAAGGAACAGTGCGCAGTGTGCAAGGTGCTCTATACAATACACAAGGGACAGTGCGCAGTGTGCAAGGTGCTCTATACAATATACAGGGGACAGTGCGCAGTGTGCAAGGTGCTCTATACAATACACAAGGGACAGTGCGCAGTGTGCAAGGTGCTCTATACAATACACAAGGGACAGTGCGCGGTGTGCAAGGTGCTCTATACAATACACAAGGGACAGTGCGCAGTGTGCGAGTTGCTATATACAATACACAAGGGACAGTGCGCACTGTCCAAGGTGCTCTATACAGTACACAAGGGACAGTGCGCAGTGTGCAAGGTGCTCTATACAATACACTAAGGACAGTGCGCAGTGTGCAAGCTGCTCTATACAATACACAAGGGACAGTGCGCAGTGTGCAAGGTGCTCTATACAATACACAAGGGACAGTGCTCAGTGTGCAAGGTGCTCTATACAATACACAAGGGACAGTGCGCAGTGTGCAAGGTGCTCTATACAATACACAAGGGACAGTGCGCAGTGTGCAAGGTGCTCTATACAATACACAAGGGACAGTGCGCAGTGTGCAAGGTGCTCTATACAATACACAAGGGACAGTGCGCAGTGTGCAAGGTGCTCTATACAATACACAAGGGACAGTGCGCAGTGTGCAAGCTGCTCTATACAATACACAAGGGACAGTGCGCAGTGTGCAAGGTGCTCTATACAATACACAAGGGACAGTGCGCAGTGTGCAAGGTGCTCTATACAATACACAAGGGACAGTGCGCAGTGTGCAAGGTGCTCTATACAATACACAAGGGAGAGTGCGCAGTGTGCAAGCTCCTCTATACAATACACAAGGGACAGTGCGCAGTGTGCAAGATGCTCCATACAGTACACAAGGGAAAGTGCTCAGTGTGCAAGGTGCTCTATACAGTACACAAGGGACAGTGCGCAGTGTGCAAGGTGCACTATACAATACACAAGGGACAGTGCGCAGTGTGCAAGGTGCTCTATACAATACACAAGGGACAGTGCGCAGTGTGCAAGGTGCTCTATACAATACACAAGGGACAGTGCGCAGTGTGCAAGGTGCTCTATACAATACACAAGGGACAGTGCGCAGTGTGCAAGGTGCTCTATACAATACACAAGGGACAGTGCGCAGTGTGCAATGTGCTCTATACAATACACAAGGGACAGTGCGCAGTGTGCAAGGTGCTCTATACAATACACAAGGGACAGTGCTCAGTCTGCAAGGTGCTCTATACAATACACAAGGGACAGTGCGCAGTGTGCAAGGTGCTCTATACAATACACAAGGGAGAGTGCGCAGTGTGCAATGTGCTCTATACAATACACAAGGGACAGTGCGCAGTGTGCAAGGTGCTCTATACAATACACAAGTGGCAGTGCGCAGTGTGCAAGCTGCTCTATACAATACACAAGGGACAGTGCGCAGTGTGCAAGGTGCTCTATACAATACACAAGGGACAGTGCGCAGTGTGCAAGGTGCTCTATACAATACACAAGGGACAGTGCTCAGTGTGCAAGGTGCTCTATACAATACACAAGGGACAGTGGGCAGTGTGCAAGGTGCTCTATACAATACACAAGGGACAGTGCGCAGTGTGCAAGGTGCTCTATACAATACACAAGGGACAGTGCGCAGTGTGCAAGGTGCTCTATACAATACACAAGGGACAGTGCGCAGTGTGCAAGGTGCTCTATACAATACACAAGGGACAGTGCGCAGTGTGCAAGGTGCTCTATACAATACACAAGGGACAGTGGGCAGTGTGCAAGGTGCTCTATACAATACACAAGGGACAGTGGGCAGTGTGCAAGGTGCTCTATACAATACACAAGGGACAGTGCGCAGTGTGCAAGGTGCTCTATACAATACACAAGGGACAGTGCGCAGTGTGCAAGGTGCTCTATACAATACACAAGGGACAGTGCGCAGTGTGCAAGGTGCTCTATACAATACACAAGTGACAGTGCGCAGTGTGCAAGGTGCTCTATACAATACACAAGGGACAGTGCGCAGTGTGCAAGCTGCTCAATACAATACACAAGGGACAGTGCGCAGTGTGCAAGGTGCACTATACAATACACAAGGGACAGTGCGCAGTGTGCAAGGTGCTCTATACAATACACAAGGGACAGTGCGCAGTGTGCAAGATGCTCTATACAATACACAAGTGACAGTGCGCAGTGTGCAAGGTGCTGTATACAATACACAAGGGACAGTGCGCAGTGTGCAAGGTGGTCTATACAATGCACAAGGGACAGTGCGCAGTGTGCAAGGTGTTCTATACAATACACAAGGGACAGTGGGCAGTGTGCAAGGTGCTCTATACAATACACAAGGGACAGTGCGCAGTGTGCAAAGCGCTCTATACAATACACAAGGGACAGTGCACAGTGTGCAAGATGCTCTGTACAATACACAGGGGACAGTGCACAGTGTGCAAGGTGCTCTGTACAATACACAAGGGACAGTGCACAGCGTGCAAGGTGCTCTATACAATATATAAGGGACAGTGCGCAGTGTGCAAGGTGCTCTATACAATACACAAGGGACAGTGCACAGTGTGCAAGATGCTCTGTACAATACACAGGGGACAGTGCACAGTGTGCAAGGTGCTCTGTACAATACACAAGGGACAGTGCACAGCGTGCAAGGTGCTCTATACAATATATAAGGGACAGTGCGCAGTGTGCAAGGTGCTCTATACAATACACAAGGGACAGTGCGCAGTGTGCAAGGTGCTCTATACAATACACAAGGGACAGTGCGCAGTGTGCAAGGTGCTCTATACAGTACACAAGGGACAGTGCACAGTGTGCAAGGTGCTCTATACAATACACAAGGGATAGTGCACAGTGTGCAAGGTGCTCTACACAATACACAAGGGACAGTGCGCAGTGTGCAAGGTGCTCTATACAGTACGCAAGGAACAGTGCGCAGTGTGCAAGGTGCTCTATGCAAAACACAAGGGACAGTTCGCAGTGTGCAAGGTGCTCCATACAATACACAATGGAAAGTGCGCAGTGTGCAAGGTGCTCTATACAATACACAAGGGACAGTGCGCAGTGTGCAAGGTGCTCTATACAATACACAAGGGACAGTGCGCAGTGTGCAAGGTGCTCTATACAATACACAGGGGACAGTGCACAGTGTGCAAGGTGCTCTGTACAATACACAAGGGACAGTGCACAGTGTGCAAGGTGCTCTATACAATACATAAGGGACAGTGCGCAGTGTGCAAGGTGCTCTATACAATACACAAGGGACAGTGCGCAGTGTGCAAGGTGCTCTATACAATACACAAGGGACAGTGCGCAGTGTGCAAGGTGCTCTATACAGTACACAAGGGACAGTGCACAGTGTGCAAGGTGCTCTATACAATACACAAGGGACAGTGCACAGTGTGCAAGGTGCTCTATACAATACACAAGGGACAGTGCGCAGTGTGCAAGGTGCTCTATACAGTACACAAGGGACAGTGCGCAGTGTGCAAGGTGCTGGATACAATACACAAGGGACAGTGCGCACTGTGCAAGGTGCGCTATACAATACAGAAGGAACAGTGCGCAGTGTGCAAGGTGCTCTATACAATACACAAGGGACAGTGCGCAGTGTGCAAGGTGCTCTATTCAATATACAGGGGACAGTGCGCAGTGTGCAAGGTGCTCTATACAATACACAAGGGACAGTGCGCAGTGTGCAAGGTGCTCTATACAATACACAAGGGACAGTGCGCGGTGTGCAAGGTGCTCTATACAATACACAAGGGACAGTGCGCAGTGTGCGAGTTGCTATATACAATACACAAGGGACAGTGCGCACTGTCCAAGGTGCTCTATACAGTACACAAGGGACAGTGCGCAGTGTGCAAGGTGCTCTATACAATACACTAAGGACAGTGCGCAGTGTGCAAGCTGCTCTATACAATACACAAGGGACAGTGCGCAGTGTGCAAGGTGCTCTATACAATACACAAGGGACAGTGCTCAGTGTGCAAGGTGCTCTATACAATACACAAGGGACAGTGCGCAGTGTGCAAGGTGCTCTATACAATACACAAGGGACAGTGCGCAGTGTGCAAGGTGCTCTATACAATACACAAGGGACAGTGCGCAGTGTGCAAGGTGCTCTATACAATACACAAGGGACAGTGCGCAGTGTGCAAGGTGCTCTATACAATACACAAGGGACAGTGCGCAGTGTGCAAGCTGCTCTATACAATACACAAGGGACAGTGCGCAGTGTGCAAGGTGCTCTATACAATACACAAGGGACAGTGCGCAGTGTGCAAGGTGCTCTATACAATACACAAGGGACAGTGCGCAGTGTGCAAGGTGCTCTATACAATACACAAGGGAGAGTGCGCAGTGTGCAAGCTCCTCTATACAATACACAAGGGACAGTGCGCAGTGTGCAAGATGCTCCATACAGTACACAAGGGAAAGTGCTCAGTGTGCAAGGTGCTCTATACAGTACACAAGGGACAGTGCGCAGTGTGCAAGGTGCACTATACAATACACAAGGGACAGTGCGCAGTGTGCAAGGTGCTCTATACAATACACAAGGGACAGTGCGCAGTGTGCAAGGTGCTCTATACAATACACAAGGGACAGTGCGCAGTGTGCAAGGTGCTCTATACAATACACAAGGGACAGTGCGCAGTGTGCAAGGTGCTCTATACAATACACAAGGGACAGTGCGCAGTGTGCAATGTGCTCTATACAATACACAAGGGACAGTGCGCAGTGTGCAAGGTGCTCTATACAATACACAAGGGACAGTGCTCAGTCTGCAAGGTGCTCTATACAATACACAAGGGACAGTGCGCAGTGTGCAAGGTGCTCTATACAATACACAAGGGAGAGTGCGCAGTGTGCAATGTGCTCTATACAATACACAAGGGACAGTGCGCAGTGTGCAAGGTGCTCTATACAATACACAAGTGGCAGTGCGCAGTGTGCAAGCTGCTCTATACAATACACAAGGGACAGTGCGCAGTGTGCAAGGTGCTCTATACAATACACAAGGGACAGTGCGCAGTGTGCAAGGTGCTCTATACAATACACAAGGGACAGTGCTCAGTGTGCAAGGTGCTCTATACAATACACAAGGGACAGTGGGCAGTGTGCAAGGTGCTCTATACAATACACAAGGGACAGTGCGCAGTGTGCAAGGTGCTCTATACAATACACAAGGGACAGTGCGCAGTGTGCAAGGTGCTCTATACAATACACAAGGGACAGTGCGCAGTGTGCAAGGTGCTCTATACAATACACAAGGGACAGTGCGCAGTGTGCAAGGTGCTCTATACAATACACAAGGGACAGTGGGCAGTGTGCAAGGTGCTCTATACAATACACAAGGGACAGTGGGCAGTGTGCAAGGTGCTCTATACAATACACAAGGGACAGTGCGCAGTGTGCAAGGTGCTCTATACAATACACAAGGGACAGTGCGCAGTGTGCAAGGTGCTCTATACAATACACAAGGGACAGTGCGCAGTGTGCAAGGTGCTCTATACAATACACAAGTGACAGTGCGCAGTGTGCAAGGTGCTCTATACAATACACAAGGGACAGTGCGCAGTGTGCAAGCTGCTCAATACAATACACAAGGGACAGTGCGCAGTGTGCAAGGTGCACTATACAATACACAAGGGACAGTGCGCAGTGTGCAAGGTGCTCTATACAATACACAAGGGACAGTGCGCAGTGTGCAAGATGCTCTATACAATACACAAGTGACAGTGCGCAGTGTGCAAGGTGCTGTATACAATACACAAGGGACAGTGCGCAGTGTGCAAGGTGGTCTATACAATGCACAAGGGACAGTGCGCAGTGTGCAAGGTGTTCTATACAATACACAAGGGACAGTGGGCAGTGTGCAAGGTGCTCTATACAATACACAAGGGACAGTGCGCAGTGTGCAAAGCGCTCTATACAATACACAAGGGACAGTGCACAGTGTGCAAGATGCTCTGTACAATACACAGGGGACAGTGCACAGTGTGCAAGGTGCTCTGTACAATACACAAGGGACAGTGCACAGCGTGCAAGGTGCTCTATACAATATATAAGGGACAGTGCGCAGTGTGCAAGGTGCTCTATACAATACACAAGGGACAGTGCACAGTGTGCAAGATGCTCTGTACAATACACAGGGGACAGTGCACAGTGTGCAAGGTGCTCTGTACAATACACAAGGGACAGTGCACAGCGTGCAAGGTGCTCTATACAATATATAAGGGACAGTGCGCAGTGTGCAAGGTGCTCTATACAATACACAAGGGACAGTGCGCAGTGTGCAAGGTGCTCTATACAATACACAAGGGACAGTGCGCAGTGTGCAAGGTGCTCTATACAGTACACAAGGGACAGTGCACAGTGTGCAAGGTGCTCTATACAATACACAAGGGATAGTGCACAGTGTGCAAGGTGCTCTACACAATACACAAGGGACAGTGCGCAGTGTGCAAGGTGCTCTATACAGTACGCAAGGAACAGTGCGCAGTGTGCAAGGTGCTGGATACAATACACAAGGGACAGTGCGCACTGTGCAAGGTGCTCTATACAATACAGAAGGAACAGTGCGCAGTGTGCAAGGTGCTCTATACAATACACAAGGGACAGTGCTCAGTCTGCAAGGTGCTCTATACAATACACAAGGGACAGTGCGCAGTGTGCAAGGTGCTCTATACAATACACAAGGGAGAGTGCGCAGTGTGCAATGTGCTCTATACAATACACAAGGGACAGTGCGCAGTGTGCAAGGTGCTCTATACAATACACAAGTGGCAGTGCGCAGTGTGCAAGCTGCTCTATACAATACACAAGGGACAGTGCGCAGTGTGCAAGGTGCTCTATACAATACACAAGGGACAGTGCGCAGTGTGCAAGGTGCTCTATACAATACACAAGGGACAGTGCTCAGTGTGCAAGGTGCTCTATACAATACACAAGGGACAGTGGGCAGTGTGCAAGGTGCTCTATACAATACACAAGGGACAGTGCGCAGTGTGCAAGGTGCTCTATACAATACACAAGGGACAGTGCGCAGTGTGCAAGGTGCTCTATACAATACACAAGGGACAGTGCGCAGTGTGCAAGGTGCTCTATACAATACACAAGGGACAGTGCGCAGTGTGCAAGGTGCTCTATACAATACACAAGGGACAGTGGGCAGTGTGCAAGGTGCTCTATACAATACACAAGGGACAGTGGGCAGTGTGCAAGGTGCTCTATACAATACACAAGGGACAGTGCGCAGTGTGCAAGGTGCTCTATACAATACACAAGGGACAGTGCGCAGTGTGCAAGATGCTCTATACAATACACAAGTGACAGTGCGCAGTGTGCAAGGTGCTGTATACAATACACAAGGGAGAGTGCGCAGTGTGCAAGGTGGTCTATACAATGCACAAGGGACAGTGCGCAGTGTGCAAGGTGTTCTATACAATACACAAGGGACAGTGGGCAGTGTGCAAGGTGCTCTATACAATACACAAGGGACAGTGCGCAGTGTGCAAAGCGCTCTATACAATACACAAGGGACAGTGCACAGTGTGCAAGATGCTCTGTACAATACACAGGGGACAGTGCACAGTGTGCAAGGTGCTCTGTACAATACACAAGGGACAGTGCACAGCGTGCAAGGTGCTCTATACAATATATAAGGGACAGTGCGCAGTGTGCAAGGTGCTCTATACAATACACAAGGGACAGTGCGCAGTGTGCAAGGTGCTCTATACAATACACAAGGGACAGTGCACAGTGTGCAAGATGCTCTGTACAATACACAGGGGACAGTGCACAGTGTGCAAGGTGCTCTGTACAATACACAAGGGACAGTGCACAGCGTGCAAGGTGCTCTATACAATATATAAGGGACAGTGCGCAGTGTGCAAGGTGCTCTATACAATACACAAGGGACAGTGCGCAGTGTGCAAGGTGCTCTATACAATACACAAGGGACAGTGCGCAGTGTGCAAGGTGCTCTATACAGTACACAAGGGACAGTGCACAGTGTGCAAGGTGCTCTATACAATACACAAGGGATAGTGCACAGTGTGCAAGGTGCTCTACACAATACACAAGGGACAGTGCGCAGTGTGCAAGGTGCTCTATACAGTACGCAAGGGACAGTGCGCAGTGTGCAAGGTGCTGGATACAATACACAAGGGACAGTGCGCACTGTGCAAGGTGCTCTATACAATACAGAAGGAACAGTGCGCAGTGTGCAAGGTGCTCTATACAATACACAAGGGACAGTGCGCAGTGTGCAAGGTGCTCTATACAATATACAGGGGACAGTGCGCAGTGTGCAAGGTGCTCTATACAATACACAAGGGACAGTGCGCAGTGTGCAAGGTGCTCTATACAATACACAAGGGACAGTGCGCAGTGTGCAAGGTGCTCTATACAATACACAAGGGACAGTGCGCAGTGTGCGAGTTGCTATATACAATACACAAGGGACAGTGCGCACTGTGCAAGGTGCTCTATACAGTACACAAGGGACAGTGCGCAGTGTGCAAGGTGCTCTATACAATACACTAGGGACAGTGCGCAGTGTGCAAGGTGCTCCATACAATACACAAGGGAGAGTGCGCAGTGTGCAAGGTGCTCGATACAGTACACAAGGGACAGTGCGCAGTGTGCAAGGTGCTCGATACAATACACAAGCGGCAGTGCGCAGTGTGCAAGGTTCTCTACACAACACACAAGGGACAGTGCGCAGTGTGCAAGGTGCTCTATACAACACACAAGGGACAGTGCGCAGTGTGCAAGGTGCTCTATGCAAAACACAAGGGACAGTTCGCAGTGTGCAAGGTGCTCCATACAATACACAATGGAAAGTGCGCAGTGTGCAAGGTGCTCTATACAATACACAAGGGACAGTGCGCAGTGTGCAAGGTGCTCTATACAATACACAGGGGACAGTGCACAGTGTGCAAGGTGCTCTATACAATACACAAGGAACATTGCACAGTGTGCAAGGTGCTCTATACAATACACAAGGGACAGTGCGCAGTGTGCAAGGTGCTCTATACAATTCACAAGGGACAGTGCGCAATGTGCAAGGTACTCTATACAATACACAAGGGACAGTGCGCAGTGTGCAAGGTGCTCTATACAATACACAAGGGACAGTGCGCAGTGTGCAAGGTGCTCTATACAATACACAAGGGACAGTGCGCAGTGTGCAAGGTGCTCTATACAATTCACAAGGGACAGTGCGCAGTGTGCAAGGTGCTCTATACAATACACAAGGGACAGTGCGCAGTGTGCAAGGTGCTCTACACAATACACAAGAGACAGTGCGCAGTGTGCATGGTGCTCTATACAATACACAAGGGACAGTGCACAGTGTGCAAGGCGCTCTATACAATACACAAGGGACAGTGCGCAGTGTGCAAGGTGCTCTATACAATACACAAGGGACAGTGCGCAGTGTGCAAGGTGCTCTACAGAATACACAGGGGACAGTGCGCAGTGTGCAAGGTGCACTATACAGTACACAAGGGACAGTGCGCAGTGTGAAAGGTGCTCTATACAATACACAAGGGACAGTGCACAGTGTGCAAGGTGCTCTATACAATACACAAGGGACAGTACGCAGTGTGCAAGGTGCTCTATACAATACACAAGGGACAGTGCTCAGTGTGCAAGGTGCTCTATACAATGCACAAGGGAAGGTGCGCAGTGTGCAAGCTGCTCTATACAATACACAAGGGACAGTGCGCAGTGTGCAAGGTGCTCTATACAATACACAAGCGACAGTGCACAGTGTGCAAGGTGCTCTATACAATGCACAAGGGACAGTGTGCAGTGTGCAAGGGGCTCTATACAATACACAAGGGACAGTGCGCAGTGTGCAAGGTGCTCTATACAATACACAAGGGACAGTGCACAGTGTGCAAGGTGCTCTATACAATGCACAAGGGACAGTGCGCAGTGTGCAAGGTGCTCTATACAACACACAAGGGACAGTGCGCAGTGTGCAAGGTGCTCTATACAATACACAAGGGACAGTGCGCAGTGTGCAAGGTGCTCTATTCAATACAAAACGGATAGTGCGCTGTGTGCAAGCTGCTCTATACAATACACAAGGGACAGTGCGCAGTGTGCAAGGTGCTCTATACAATACACAAGGGACAGTGCGCAGTGTGCAAGGTGCTCTATACAATACACAAGGGACAGTGCGCAGTGTGCAAGGTGCTCTGTACAATACACAAGGGACAGTGCGCAGTGTGAAATGTGCTCTATACAATATACAAGGGACAGTGCGCAGTGTGCAAGGTGCTCTATACAATACACAAGGGACAGTGCGCAGTGTGCAAGGTGCTCTATACAGTACACAAGGGACAGTGCGCAGTGTGCAAGGTGCTCTATACAATACACAAGGGACAGTGCACAGTGTGCAAGGTGCACTATACAATACACAAGGGACAGTGCGCAGTGTGCAAGGTGCTCTGTACAATACACAAGGGACAGTGCGCAGTGTGCAAGGTGCTCTATACAATACACAAGGGTCAGTGCACAGTGAGCAAGGTGCTCTATACAATACACAAGGGAGAGTGCGCAGTGTGCAAGGTGCTCTAGACAATACACAAGGGACAGTGCACAGTGTGCAAGGTGCTCTGTACAATACACAAGGGACAGTGCGCAGTGTGCAAGGTGCTCTATACAATACACAAGGGACAGTGCACAGTGTGCAAGGTGCTCTATACAATACACAACGGACAGTGCGCAGTGTGCAAGGTGCTCTATACAATGCACAAGGGACAGTGCGCAGTGTGCAAGGTGCTCTATACAATACACAAGGGACAGTGCGCAGTGTGCAAGGTGCTCTATACAATACACAAGGGACAGTGCGCAGTGTGAAATGTGCTCTATACAATATACAAGGGACAGTGCGCAGTGTGCAAGGTGCTCTATACAATACACAAGGGACAGTGCGCAGTGTGCAAGGTGCTCTATACAATACACAAGGGACAGTGCGCAGTGTGCAAGGTGCTCTATACAGTACACAAGAGACAGTGCGCAGTGTGCAAGGTGCTCTATACAATACACACGGGACAGTGCACAGTGTGCAAGGTGCTCTATACAATACACAAGGGACAGTGCGCAGTGTGCAAGGTGCTCTATACAATACACAAGGGACAGTGCGCAGTGTGCAAGGTGCTCTATACAATACACAAGGGACAGTGCGCAGTGTGCAAGGTGCTCTATACAATACACAAGGGACAGTGCGCAGTGTGCAAGGTGCTCTATACAATACACAAGGGACAGTGCGCAGTGTGCAAGGTGCTCAATACAATACACAAGGGACAGTGCGCAGTGTGCAATGTGCTCTATACAATACACAAGGGACAGTGCGCAGTGTGAAGGTGCTCAATACAATACACAAGGGACAGTGCGCAGTGTGCAATGTGCTCTATACAATACACAAGGGACAGTGCGCAGTGTGCAAGGTGCTCTATAAAATACACAAGGGACAGTGCGCTGTGTGCAAGGTGCTCGAAACAATACACAAGGGACAGTGCGCAGTGTGCAAGGTGCTCCATACAATACACAAGGGACAGTGCGCAGTGTGCAAGGTGCTCTATACAAAACACAATGGACAGTGCGCAGTGTGCAAGGTGCTCTATACAATACACAAGGGACAGTGCGCAGTGTGCAAGGTGCTCTATACAATACACAAGGGACAGTGCACAGAGTGCAAGGTGTTCTATATAATATACAAGGGACAGTGGGCAGTGTGCAAGGTGCTCTATACAATACACAAGGGACTGTGGGCAGTGTGCAAGGTGCTCTATACAATACACAAGGGACAGTGCGCAGTGTGCAAGGTGCTCTATACAATACACAAGTGACAGTGCGCAGTGTGCAAGGTGCTCTATACAATACACAAGGGACAGTGGGCAGTGTGCAAGGTGCTCTATACAATACACAAGGGACAGTGCGCAGTGTGCAAAGCGCTCTATACAATACACAAGGGACAGTGCACAGTGTGCAAGATGCTCTGTACAATACAAAGGGGACAATGTGCAAGGTGCTCTATACAATACACAAGGGACAGTGCGCAGTGTGCAAGCTGCTCTATACAATACACAAGGGACAGTGCGCAGTGTGCAAGATGCTCCATACAGTACACAAGGGAAAGTGCTCAGTGTGCAAGGTGCTCTATACAGTACACAAGGGACAGTGCACAGAGTGCAAGGTGTTCTATACAATACACAAGGGACAGTGCGCAGTGTGCAAGGTGCTCTATACAATACACAAGGGACAGTGCGCAGTGTGCAAGGTGCTCTATACAATACACAAGGGACAGTGCGCAGTGTGCAAGGTGCTCTATACAATACACAAGGGACAGTGCGCAGTGTGCAAGGTGCTCTATACAATACACAAGGGACAGTGCGCAGTGTGCAATGTGCTCTATACAATACACAAGGGACAGTGCGCAGTATGCAAGGTGCTCTATACAATACACAAGGGACAGTGCTCAGTCTGCAAGGTGCTCTATACAATACACAAGGGACAGTGCGCAGTGTGCAAGGTGCTCTATACAATACACAAGGGAGAGTGCGCAGTGTGCAATGTGCTCTATACAATACACAAGGGACAGAGCGCAGTGTGCAAGGTGCTCTATACAATACACAAGTGGCAGTGCGCAGTGTGCAAGGTGCTCTATACAATACACAAGGGACAGTGCGCAGTGTGCAAGGTGCTCTATACAATACACAAGGGACAGTGCGCAGTGTGCAAGGTGCTCTATACAATACACAAGGGACAGTGCTCAGTGTGCAAGGTGCTCTATACAATACACAAGGGACAGTGGGCAGTGTGCAAGGTGCTCTATACAATACACAAGGGACAGTGCGCAGTGTGCAAGGTGCTCTATACAATACACAAGGGACAGTGCGCAGTGTGCAAGGTGCTCTATACAATACACAAGGGACAGTGCGCAGTGTGCAAGGTGCTCTATACAATACACAAGGGACAGTGCGCAGTGTGCAAGGTGCTCTATACAATACACAAGGGACAGTGGGCAGTGTGCAAGGTGCTCTATACAATACACAAGGGACAGTGGGCAGTGTGCAAGGTGCTCTATACAATACACAAGGGACAGCGCGCAGTGTGCAAGGTGCTCTATACAATACACAAGGGACAGTGCGCAGTGTGCAAGGTGCTCTATACAATACACAAGGGACAGTGCGCAGTGTGCAAGGTGCTCTATACAATACACAAGTGACAGTGCGCAGTGTGCAAGGTGCTCTATACAATACACAAGGGACAGTGCGCAGTGTGCAAGCTGCTCAATACAATGCACAAGGGACCGTGCGCAGTGTGCAAGGTGCTCTATACAATACACAAGGGACAGTGCGCAGTGTGCAAGGTGCTCTATACAATACACAAGGGACAGTGCGCAGTGTGCAAGATGCTCTATACAATACACAAGTGACAGTGCGCAGTGTGCAAGGTGCTGTATACAATACACAAGGGACAGTGCGCAGTGTGCAAGGTGGTCTATACAATGCACAAGGGACAGTGCGCAGTGTGCAAGGTGTTCTATACAATACACAAGGGACAGTGGGCAGTGTGCAAGGTGCTCTATACAATACACAAGGGACAGTGCGCAGTGTGCAAAGCGCTCTATACAATACACAAGGGACAGTGCACAGTGTGCAAGATGCTCTGTACAATACACAGGGGACAGTGCGCAGTGTGCAAGGTGCTCTATACAATACACAAGGGACAGTGCGCAGTGTGCAAGGTGCTCTATACAATACACAAGGGACAGTGCGCAGTGTGCAAGGTGCTCTATACAGTACACAAGGGACAGTGCACAGTGTGCAAGGTGCTCTATACAATACACAAGGGATAGTGCACAGTGTGCAAGGTGCTCTACACAATACACAAGGGACAGTGCGCAGTGTGCAAGGTGCTCTATACAGTACGCAAGGGACAGTGCGCAGTGTGCAAGGTGCTGGATACAATACACAAGGGACAGTGCGCACTGTGCAAGGTGCTCTATACAATACAGAAGGAACAGTGCGCAGTGTGCAAGGTGCTCTATACAATACACAAAGGACAGTGCGCAGTGTGCAAGGTGCTCTATACAATATACAGGGGACAGTGCGCAGTGTGCAAGGTGCTCTATACAATACACAAGGGACAGTGCGCAGTGTGCAAGGTGCTCTATACAATACACAAGGGACAGTGCGCAGTGTGCAAGGTGCTCTATACAATACTCAAGGGACAGTGCGCAGTGTGCGAGTTGCTATATACAATACACAAGGGACAGTGCGCACTGTGCAAGGTGCTCTATACAGTACACAAGGGACAGTGCGCAGTGTGCAAGGTGCTCTATACAATACACTAGGGACAGTGCGCAGTGTGCAAGGTGCTCCATACAATACACAAGGGAGAGTGCGCAGTGTGCAAGGTGCTCGATACAGTACACAAGGGACAGTGCGCAGTGTGCAAGGTGCTCGATACAATACACAAGCGGCAGTGCGCAGTGTGCAAGGTTCTCTACACAACACACAAGGGACAGTGCGCAGTGTGCAAGGTGCTCTATACAACACACAAGGGACAGTGCGCAGTGTGCAAGGTGCTCTATGCAAAACACAAGGGACAGTTCGCAGTGTGCAAGGTGCTCCATACAATACACAATGGAAAGTGCGCAGTGTGCAAGGTGCTCTATACAATACACAAGGGACAGTGCGCAGTGTGCAAGGTGCTCTATACAATACACAGGGGACAGTGCACAGTGTGCAAGGTGCTCTATACAATACACAAGGAACATTGCACAGTGTGCAAGGTGCTCTATACAATACACAAGGGACAGTGCGCAGTGTGCAAGGTGCTCTATACAATTCACAAGGGACAGTGCGCAATGTGCAAGGTGCTCTATACAATACACAAGGGACAGTGCGCAGTGTGCAAGGTGCTCTATACAATACACAAGGGACAGTGCGCAGTGTGCAAGGTGCTCTATACAATACACAAGGGACAGTGCGCAGTGTGCAAGGTGCTCTATACAATTCACAAGGGACAGTGCGCAGTGTGCAAGGTGCTCTATACAATACACAAGGGACAGTGCGCAGTGTGCAAGGTGCTCTACACAATACACAAGGGACAGTGCGCAGTGTGCATGGTGCTCTATACAATACACAAGGGACAGTGCACAGTGTGCAAGGTGCTCTATACAATACACAAGGGACAGTGCGCAGTGTGCAAGGTGCTCTATACAATACACAAGGGACAGTGCGCAGTGTGCAAGGTGCTCTATACAATTCACAAGGGACAGTGCGCAATGTGCAAGGTGCTCTATACAATACACAAGGGACAGTGCGCAGTGTGCAAGGTGCTCTATACAATACACAAGGGACAGTGCGCAGTGTGCAAGGTGCTCTATACAATACACAAGGGACAGTGCGCAGTGTGCAAGGTGCTCTATACAATTCACAAGGGACAGTGCGCAGTGTGCAAGGTGCTCTATACAATACACAAGGGACAGTGCGCAGTGTGCAAGGTGCTCTACACAATACACAAGGGACAGTGCGCAGTGTGCATGGTGCTCTATACAATACACAAGGGACAGTGCACAGTGTGCAAGGTGCTCTATACAATACACAAGGGACAGTGCGCAGTGTGCAAGGTGCTCTATACAATACACAAGGGACAGTGCGCAGTGTGCAAGGTGCTCTACAGAATACACAGGGGACAGTGCGCAGTGTGCAAGGTGCACTATACAGTACACAAGGGACAGTGCGCAGTGTGAAAGGTGCTCTATACAATACACAAGGGACAGTGCACAGTGTGCAAGGTGCTCTATACAATACACAAGGGACAGTACGCAGTGTGCAAGGTGCTCTATACAATACACAAGGGACAGTGCTCAGTGTGCAAGGTGCTCTATACAATGCACAAGGGAAGGTGCGCAGTGTGCAAGCTGCTCTATACAATACACAAGGGACAGTGCGCAGTGTGCAAGGTGCTCTATACAATACACAAGCGACAGTGCGCAGTGTGCAAGGTGCTCTATACAATGCACAAGGGACAGTGTGCAGTGTGCAAGGGGCTCTATACAATACACAAGGGACAGTGCGCAGTGTGCAAGGTGCTCTATACAATACACAAGGGACAGTGCACAGTGTGCAAGGTGCTCTATACAATGCACAAGGGACAGTGCGCAGTGTGCAAGGTGCTCTATACAACACACAAGGGACAGTGCGCAGTGTGCAAGGTGCTCTATACAATACACAAGGGACAGTGCGCAGTGTGCAAGGTGCTCTATTCAATACAAAACGGATAGTGCGCTGTGTGCAAGCTGCACTATACAATACACAAGGGACAGTGCGCAGTGTGCAAGGTGCTCTATACAATACACAAGGGACAGTGCGCAGTGTGCAAGGTGCTCTATACAATACACAAGGGACAGTGCGCAGTGTGCAAGGTGCTCTGTACAATACACAAGGGACAGTGCGCAGTGTGAAATGTGCTCTATACAATATACAAGGGACAGTGCGCAGTGTGCAAGGTGCTCTATACAATACACAAGGGACAGTGCGCAGTGTGCAAGGTGCTCTATACAGTACACAAGGGACAGTGCGCAGTGTGCAAGGTGCTCTATACAATACACAAGGGACAGTGCACAGTGTGCAAGGTGCACTATACAATACACAAGGGACAGTGCGCAGTGTGCAAGGTGCTCTGTACAATACACAAGGGACAGTGCGCAGTGTGCAAGGTGCTCTATACAATACACAAGGGTCAGTGCACAGTGAGCAAGGTGCTCTATACAATACACAAGGGAGAGTGCGCAGTGTGCAAGGTGCTCTAGACAATACACAAGGGACAGTGCACAGTGTGCAAGGTGCTCTGTACAATACACAAGGGACAGTGCACAGTGTGCAAGGTGCTCTATACAATACACAAGGGACAGTGCACAGTGTGCAAGGTGCTCTATACAATACACAACGGACAGTGCGCAGTGTGCAAGGTGCTCTATACAATGCACAAGGAACAGTGCGCAGTGTGCAAGGTGCTCTATACAATACACAAGGGACAGTGCGCAGTGTGCAAGGTGCTCTATACAATACACAAGGGACAGTGCGCAGTGTGAAATGTGCTCTATACAATATACAAGGGACAGTGCGCAGTGTGCAAGGTGCTCTATACAATACACAAGGGACAGTGCGCAGTGTGCAAGGTGCTCTATACAATACACAAGGGACAGTGCGCAGTGTGCAAGGTGCTCTATACAGTACACAAGAGACAGTGCGCAGTGTGCAAGGTGCTCTATACAATACACACGGGACAGTGCACAGTGTGCAAGGTGCTGTATACAATACACAAGGGACAGTGCGCAGTGTGCAAGGTGCTCTATACAATACACAAGGGACAGTGCGCAGTGTGCAAGGTGCTCTATACAATACACAAGGGACAGTGCGCAGTGTGCAAGGTGCTCTATACAATACACAAGGGACAGTGCGCAGTGTGCAAGGTGCTCTATACAATACACAAGGGACAGTGCGCAGTGTGCAAGGTGCTCAATACAATACACAAGGGACAGTGCGCAGTGTGCAATGTGCTCTATACAATACACAAGGGACAGTGCGCAGTGTGAAGGTGCTCAATACAATACACAAGGGACAGTGCGCAGTGTGCAATGTGCTCTATACAATACACAAGGGACAGTGCGCAGTGTGCAAGGTGCTCTATAAAATACACAAGGGACAGTGCGCTGTGTGCAAGGTGCTCGAAACAATACACAAGGGACAGTGCGCAGTGTGCAAGGTGCTCCATACAATACACAAGGGACAGTGCGCAGTGTGCAAGGTGCTCTATACAAAACACAAGGGACAGTGCGCAGTGTGCAAGGTGCTCTATACAATACACAAGGGACAGTGCGCAGTGTGCAAGGTGCTCTATACCATAGACAAGGGACAGTGCGCAGTGTGCAAGGTGCTCCATACAATACACAAGGGACAGTGCGCAGTGTGCAAGCTGCTCTATACAATGCACAAGGGACAGTGCGCAGTGTGCAAGGTGCTCTGTACAATACACAAGGGACAGTGCGCAGTGTGCAAGGTGCTCTATACAATACACAAGGGACAGTGTGCAGTGTGCAAGGTGTTCTATACTATACACAAGGGACAGTGCTCAGTGTACAAGGTGCTCTATACAATACACAAGGGACAGTGCGCAGAGTGCAAGGTGCTCTATATAATATACAAGGGACAGTGGGCAGTGTGCAAGGTGCTCTATACAATACACAAGGGACTGTGGGCAGTGTGCAAGGTGCTCTATACAATACACAAGGGACAGTGCGCAGTGTGCAAGGTGCTCTATACAATACACAAGTGACAGTGCGCAGTGTGCAAGGTGCTGTATACAATACACAAGGGACAGTGCGCAGTGTGCAAGGTGGTCTTCACAATGCACAAGGGACAGTGCGCAGTGTGCAAGGTGCTCTATACAATACACAAGGGACAGTGGGCAGTGTGCAAGGTGCTCTATACAACACACAAGGGACAGTGCGCAGTGTGCAAAGCGCTCTATACAATACACAAGGGACAGTGCACAGTGTGCAAGATGCTCTGTACAATACAAAGGGGACAATGTGCAAGGTGCTCTATACAATACACAAGGGACAGTGCACAGTGTGCAAGGTGCTCTATACAATACACAAGGGACAGTGCGCAGTGTGCAAGGTGCTCTATACAATACACAAGGGACAGTGCGCAGTGTGCAAGGTGCTCTATACAATACACAAGGGACAGTGCGCAGTGTGCAAGGTGCTCTATACAGTACACAAGGGACAGTGCACAGTGTGCAAGGTGCTCTATACAATACACAAGGGACAGTGCGCATTGTGCAAGGTGCTCTATACAATACACAAGGGAGAGTGCGCAGTGTGCAAGGTGCTCTATATAGTACACAAGGGACAGTGCGCAGTGTGCAAAGTTCTGGATACAATACACAAGGGACAGTGCGCACTGTGCAAGGTGCTCTACAATACACAAGGGACAGTGCGCAGTGTGCAAGGTGCTCTATACAATACACAAGGGACAGTGCGCAGTGTGCAAGGTGCTCTGTACAATATGCAAGGGACAGTGCGCAGTGTGCAAGGTGCTCTATACAATACACATGGGACAGTGCGCAGTGTGCAAGTTGCTCTAAACAATACACAAGGGACAGTGCGCAGTGTGCAAGGTGCTCTATACAATACACAAGGGACAGTGCGCAGTGTGCGAGTTTCTCTACACAATACACAAGGGACAGTGCGTACTGTGCAAGGTGCTCTATACAGTACACAAGGGACAGTGCGCAGTGTGCAAGGTGCTCTATACAATACACTAGGGACAGTGCGCAGTGTGCAAGGTGCTCTATACAATACACAAGGGACAGTGCGCAGTGTGCAAGGTGCTCTATACAGTACACAAGGGACAGTTCGCAGTGTGCAAGATGCTCTGTACAATACACAAGCGGCAGTGCGCAGTGTGCAAGGTGCTCTATACAACACACAAGGGGCAGTGCGCAGTTTGCAAGGTGCTCTATACAATACACAAGGGACAGTACGCAGTGTGCAAGGTGCTCTGTACAATACACAAGGGACAGTGCGCAGTGTGCATGGTGCTCTATACAATACACAAGGGACAGTGCACAGTGTGCAAGGTGCTCTATACAATACACAAGGGACAGTGCGCAGTGTGCAAGGAGCTCTATACAGTACACAAGGGACAGTGCGCAGTGTGCAAGGTGCTCTACACAATACATAGGGGACAGTGCGCAGTGTGCAAGGTGCACTATACAATACACAAGGGACAGTGCGCAGTGTGCAAGGTGCTCTATACAATACACACGGGACAGTGCACAGTGTGCAAGGTGCTCTATACAATACACAAGGGACAGTGCGCAGTGTGCAAGGTGCTCTATACAATACACAAGGGACAGTGCGCAGTGTGCAAGGTGCTCTATACAATACACAAGGGACAGTGCGCAGTGTGCAAGGTGCTCTATACAATACACAAGGGACAGTGCGCAGTGTGCAAGGTGCTCTATACAATACACAAGGGATAGTGCGCAGTGTGCAAGGTGCTCTATACAATACACAAGGGACAGTGCGCAGTGTGCAAGGTGCTCTATACAATACACAGGGGACAGTGCGCAGTGTGCAAGGTGCTCTATACAATACACAAGGGACAGTGCGCAGTGTGCAAGGTGCTCAATACAATACACAAGGGACAGTGTGCAGTGTGCAATGTGCTCTATACAATACACAAGGGACAGTGCGCAGTGTGCAAGGTGCTCTATAAAATACACAAGGGACAGTGCGCTGTGTGCAAGGTGCTCCATACAATACACAAGGGACAGTGCGCAGTGTGCAAGGTGCTCTATACAATACACAAGGGACAGTGCGCAGTGTGCAAGGTGCTCTATACAATACACAAGGGACAGTGCGCAGTGTGCAAGGTGCTCTATACAATAGACAAGGGACAGTGCGCAGTGTGCAAGGTGCTCCATACAATACACAAGGGACAGTGCGCAGTGTGCAAGCTGCGCTATACAATGCACAAGGGACAGTGCACAGTGTGCAAGGTGCTCTGTACAATACACAAGGGACAGTGCGCAGTGTGCAAGGTGCTCTATACAATACACAAGGGACAGTGTGCAGTGTGCAAGGTGTTTTATACTATACACAAGGGACAGTGCTCAGTGTGCAAGGTGCTCTATACAATACACAAGGGGCAGTGCGCAGTGTGCAAGGTGCTCTATACAATACACAAGTGACAGTGCGCAGTGTGCAAGGTGCTGTATACAATACACAAGGGACAGTGCGCAGTGTGCAAGGTGGTCTATACAATGCACAAGGGACAGTGCGCAGTGTGCAAGGTGCTCTATACAATACACAAGGGACTGTGGGCAGTGTGCAAGGTGCTCTATACAATACACAAGGGGCAGTGCGCAGTGTGCAAGGTGCTCTATACAATACACAAGTGACAGTGCGCAGTGTGCAAGGTGCTGTATACAATACACAAGGGACAGTGCGCAGTGTGCAAGGTGGTCTATACAATGCACAAGGGACAGTGCGCAGTGTGCAAGGTGCTCTATACAATACACAAGGGACAGTGGGCAGTGTGCAAGGTGCTCTATACAATACACAAGGGACAGTGCGCAGTGTGCAAAGCGCTCTATACAATACACAAGGGACAGTGCACAGTGTGCAAGATGCTCTGTACAATACACAGGGGACAATGTGCAAGGTGCTCTATACAATACACAAGGGACAGTGCACAGTGTGCAAGGTGCTCTATACAATGCACAAGGGACAGTGCGCAGTGTGCAAGGTGCTCTATACAATACACAAGGGACAGTGCGCAGTGTGCAAGGTGCTCTATACAATACACAAGGGACAGTGCGCAGTGTGCAAGGTGCTCTATACAGTACACAAGGGACAGTGCACAGTGTGCAAGGTGCTCTATACAATACACAAGGGACAGTGTGCATTGTGCAAAGTGCTCTATACAATACACAAGGGAGAGTGCGCAGTGTGCAAGGTGCTCTATATAGTACACAAGGGACAGTGCGCAGTGTGCAAAGTTCTGGATACAATACACAAGGGACAGTGCGCACTGTGCAAGGTGCTCTATACAATACACAAGGGACAGTGCGCAGTGTGCAAGGTGCTCTATACAATACACAAGGGACAGTGCGCAGTGTGCAAGGTGCTCTATACAATATGCAAGGGACAGTGCACAGTGTGCAAGGTGCTCTATACAATACACAAGGGACAGTGCGCAGTGTGCAAGGTGCTCTATACAATACACAAGGGACAGTGCGCAGTGTGCAAGGTGCTCTATACAATACACAAGGGACAGTGCGCAGTGTGCGAGTTGCTCTATACAATACACAAGGGACAGTGCGTACTGTGCAAAGTGCTCTATACAGTACACAAGGGACAGTGCGCAGTGTGCAAGGTGCTCTATACAATACACTAGGGACGGTGCGCAGTGTGCAAGGTGCTCTATACAATACACAAGGGACAGTGCGCAGTGTGCAAGGTGCTCTATACAGTACACAAGGGACAGTGCGCAGTGTGCAAGATGCTCTATACAATACACAAGCGGCAGTGCGCAGTGTGCAAGGTGCTCTATACAACACACAAGGGGCAGTGCGCTGTTTGCAAGGTGCTCTATACAATACACAAGGGACAGTACGCAGTGTGCAAGGTGCTCTGTACAATACACAAGGGACAGTGCGCAGTGTGCATGGTGCTCTATACAATACACAAGGGACAGTGCACAGTGTGCAAGGTGCTCTATACAATACACAAGGGACAGTGCGCAGTGTGCAAGGTGCTCTATACAATACACAAGGGACAGTGCGCAGTGTGCAAGGTGCTCTACACAGTACAGAGGGGACAGTGCGCAGTGTGCAAGGTGCACTATACAATACACAAGGGACAGTGCGCAGTGTGCAAGGTGCTCTATACAGTACACAAGGGACAGTGCGCAGTGTGAAAGGTGCTCTATACAATACACAAGGGACAGTGCACAGTGTGCAAGGTGCTCTATACAATACACAAGGGACAGTACGCAGTGTGCAAGGTGCTCTATACAATACACAAGCGACAGTGCGCAGTGTGCAAGGTGCTCTATACAATGCACAAGGGAAGGTGCGCAATATGCAAGGTGCTCTATACAATGCACAAGGGACAGTGCGCAGTGTGCAAGGTGCTCCAAACAATACACAAGGGACAGTGCGCAGTGTGCAAGGTGCTCTATACAATACACAAGGGACAGTGTGCAGTGTGCAAGGGGCTCTATACAATACACAAGGGACAGTGCGCAGTGTGCAAGGTGCTCTATACAATACACAAGGGACAGTGCGCAGTGTGTAAAGTGCTCTATTCAATACAAAAGGTAAAGTGCGCTGTGTGCAAGATGCTCTATACAATACACAAGGGACAGTGCGCAGTGTGCAAGGTGCTCTATACAATACACAAGGGACAGTGCGCAGTGTGCAAGGTGCTCTATACAATACACAAGGGACAGTGCGCAGTGTGCAAGGTGCTCTATACAATACACAAGGGACAGTGCGCAGTGTGCAAGGTGCTCTATACAATACACAAGGGACAGTGCGCAGTGTGCAAGGTGCTCTATAAAATACACAAGGGACAGTGCGCAGTGTGAAATGTGCTCTATACAATACACAAGGGACAGTGCGCAGTGTGCAAGGTGCTCTATACAATACACAAGGGACAGTGCGCAGTGTGCAAAGTGCTCTATACAGTACACAAGGGACAGTGCGCAGTGTGCAAGGTGCTCTATGCAATACACAAGGGACAGTGCACAGTGTGCAAGGTGCACTATACAATACACAAGGGACAGTGAGCTGTGTGCAAGGTGCTCTATACAATACACAAGGGACAGTGCGCAGTTTGCAAGGTGCTCTATACAATACTCAAGGGTCAGTGCACAGTGTGCAAGGTGCTCTATACAATACACAAGGGAGAGTGCGCAGTGTGCAAGGCGCTCTATACAATACACAAGGGACAGTGCGCAGTGTGCAAGGTGCTCTATACAATACACAAGGGACAGTGCGCAGTGCGCAAGGTGCTCTATACAATACACGAGGGACAGTGCACAGTGTGCAAGGTGCTCTATACAATACACAAGGGACAGTGCGCAGTGTGCAAGGTGCTCTATACAATACACAAGGGAAAGTGCGCAGTGTGAAATGTGCTCTAGACAATATACAAGGGACAGTGCGCAGTTTGCAAGGTGCTCTATACAATACACAAGGGACAGTGCGCAGTGCAAGGTGCTCTATACAATACACAAGGGACAGTGCGCAGTGTGCAAGGTGCTCTATACAGTACACAAGAGACTGTGCGCAGTGTGCAAGGTGCTCTATACAATACACACGGGACAGTGCACAGTGTGCAAGGTGCTCTATACAATACACAGGGGACAGTGCGCAGTGTGCAAGGTGCATTTTACAGTACACATGGGACAGTGCGCAGTGTGAAAGGTGCTCTATACAATACACAAGGGACAGTGCACAGTGTGCAAGGTGCTCTATACAATACACAAGGGACAGTTCGCAGTGTGCAAGGTGCTCCATACAATACACAAGGGACAGTGCTCAGTGTGCAAGGTGCTCTATACAATACACAAGGGAAAGTGCGCAGTGTGCAAGGTGCTCTATACAATACACAAGGGGCAGTGCGCAGTGTGCAAGGTGCTCTATACAATACACAAGGGACAGTGCGCAGTGTGCAAGGTGCTCTATACAATACACAAGGGACAGTGCACAGTGTGCAAGCTGCTCTATACAATATACAAGGGACAGTGCGCAGTGTGCAAGGTGCTCTATACAATACACAAGGGACAGTGCGCAGTGTGCAAGGTGCTCTATACAATACACAAGGGACAGTGCGCAGTGTGTAAAGTGCTCTATTCAATACAAAAGGTAAAGTGCGCTGTGTGCAAGATGCTCTATACAATACACAAGGGACAGTGCGCAGTGTGCAAGGTGCTCTATACAATACACAAGGGACAGTGCGCAGTGTGCAAGGTGCTCTATACAATACACAAGGGACAGTGCGCAGTGTGCAAGGTGCTCTATACAATACACAAGGGACAGTGCGCAGTGTGCAAGGTGCTCTATACAATACACAAGGGACAGTGCGCAGTGTGCAAGGTGCTCTATAAAATACACAAGGGACAGTGCGCAGTGTGAAATGTGCTCTATACAATACACAAGGGACAGTGCGCAGTGTGCAAGGTGCTCTATACAATACACAAGGGACAGTGCGCAGTGTGCAAAGTGCTCTATACAGTACACAAGGGACAGTGCGCAGTGTGCAAGGTGCTCTATGCAATACACAAGGGACAGTGCACAGTGTGCAAGGTGCTCTATACAATACACAAGGGAGAGTGCGCAGTGTGCAAGGTGCTCTATACAATACACAAGGGACAGTGCGCAGTGTGCAAGGTGCTCTATACAATACACAAGGGACAGTGCGCAGTGTGCAAGGTGCTCTATACAATACACAAGGGAAAGTGCGCAGTGTGAAATGTGCTCTAGACAATATACAAGGGACAGTGCGCAGTTTGCAAGGTGCTCTATACAATACACAAGGGACAGTGCGCAGTGCAAGGTGCTCTATACAATACACAAGGGACAGTGCGCAGTGTGCAAGGTGCTCTATACAGTACACAAGAGACTGTGCGCAGTGTGCAAGGTGCTCTATACAATACACACGGGACAGTGCACAGTGTGCAAGGTGCTCTATACAATACACAGGGGACAGTGCGCAGTGTGCAAGGTGCACTTTACAGTACACATGGGACAGTGCGCAGTGTGAAAGGTGCTCTATACAATACACAAGGGACAGTGCGCAGTGTGCAAGGTGCTCTATGCAATACACAAGGGACAGTGCACAGTGTGCAAGGTGCTCTATACAATACACAAGGGAGAGTGCGCAGTGTGCAAGGTGCTCTATACAATACACAAGGGACAGTGCGCAGTGTGCAAGGTGCTCTATACAGTACACAAGGGACAGTGCGCAGTGTGCAAGATGCTCTATACAATACACAAGCGGCAGTGCGCAGTGTGCAAGGTGCTCTATACAACACACAAGGGGCAGTGCGCTGTTTGCAAGGTGCTCTATACAATACACAAGGGACAGTATGCAGTGTGCAAGGTGCTCTGTACAATACACAAGGGACAGTGCGCAGTGTGCATGGTGCTCTATACAATACACAAGGGACAGTGCACAGTGTGCAAGGTGCTCTATACAATACACAAGGGACAGTGCGCAGTGTGCAAGGTGCTCTATACAATACACAAGGGACAGTGCGCAGTGTGCAAG
The DNA here is from genome assembly GCF_052327205.1 of Somniosus microcephalus. Classification (NCBI taxonomy): domain Eukaryota; kingdom Metazoa; phylum Chordata; class Chondrichthyes; order Squaliformes; family Somniosidae; genus Somniosus; species Somniosus microcephalus. Next base: position 50,389 of record NW_028225985.1, read on the forward strand.
GTGCTCTACACAATACAGAGGGGACAGTGCGCAGTGTGCAAGGTGCACTATACAATACACAAGGGACAGTGTGCAGTGTGCAAGGTGCTCTATACAGTACACAAGGGACAGTGCGCAGTGTGAAAGGTGCTCTATACAATACACAAGGGACAGTGCACAGTGTGCAAGGTGCTCTATACAATACACAAGGGACAGTACGCAGTGTGCAAGGTGCTCTATACAATACACAAGCGACAGTGCGCAGTGTGCAAGGTGCTCTATACAATGCACAAGGGAAGGTGCGCAATATGCAAGGTGCTCTATACAATGCACAAGGGACAGTGCGCAGTGTGCAAGGTGCTCCAAACAATACACAAGGGACAGTGCGCAGTGTGCAAGGTGCTCTATACAATACACAAGGGACAGTGTGCAGTGTGCAAGGGGCTCTATGCAATACACAAGGGACAGTGCGCAGTGTGCAAGGTGCTCTATACAATACACAAGGGACAGTGCGCAGTGTGTAAAGTGCTCTATTCAATACAAAAGGTAAAGTGCGCTGTGTGCAAGATGCTCTATACAATACACAAGGGACAGTGCGCAGTGTGCAAGGTGCTCTATACAATACACAAGGGACAGTGCGCAGTGTGCAAGGTGCTCTATACAATACACAAGGGACAGTGCGCAGTGTGCAAGGTGCTCTATACAATACACAAGGGACAGTGCGCAGTGTGCAAGGTGCTCTATACAATACACAAGGGACAGTGCGCAGTGTGCAAGGTGCTCTATAAAATACACAAGGGACAGTGCGCAGTGTGAAATGTGCTCTATACAATACACAAGGGACAGTGCGCAGTGTGCAAGGTGCTCTATACAATACACAAGGGACAGTGCGCAGTGTGCAAAGTGCTCTATACAGTACACAAGGGACAGTGCGCAGTGTGCAAGGTGCTCTATGCAATACACAAGGGACAGTGCACAGTGTGCAAGGTGCACTATACAATACACAAGGGACAGTGAGCTGTGTGCAAGGTGCTCTATACAATACACAAGGGACAGTGCGCAGTTTGCAAGGTGCTCTATACAATACTCAAGGGTCAGTGCACAGTGTGCAAGGTGCTCTATACAATACACAAGGGAGAGTGCGCAGTGTGCAAGGCGCTCTATACAATACACAAGGGACAGTGCGCAGTGTGCAAGATGCTCTATACAATACACAAGGGACAGTGCGCAGTGCGCAAGGTGCTCTATACAATACACGAGGGACAGTGCACAGTGTGCAAGGTGCTCTATACAATACACAAGGGACAGTGCGCAGTGTGCAAGGTGCTCTATACAATACACAAGGGAAAGTGCGCAGTGTGAAATGTGCTCTAGACAATATACAAGGGACAGTGCGCAGTTTGCAAGGTGCTCTATACAATACACAAGGGACAGTGCGCAGTGCAAGGTGCTCTATACAATACACAAGGGACAGTGCGCAGTGTGCAAGGTGCTCTATACAGTACACAAGAGACTGTGCGCAGTGTGCAAGGTGCTCTATACAATACACACGGGACAGTGCACAGTGTGCAAGGTGCTCTATACAATACACAGGGGACAGTGCGCAGTGTGCAAGGTGCATTTTACAGTACACATGGGACAGTGCGCAGTGTGAAAGGTGCTCTATACAATACACAAGGGACAGTGCACAGTGTGCAAGGTGCTCTATACAATACACAAGGGACAGTACGCAGTGTGCAAGGTGCTCCATACAATACACAAGGGACAGTGCTCAGTGTGCAAGGTGCTCTATACAATACACAAGGGAAAGTGCGCAGTGTGCAAGGTGCTCTATACAATACACAAGGGGCAGTGCGCAGTGTGCAAGGTGCTCTATACAATACACAAGGGACAGTGCGCAGTGTGCAAGGTGCTCTATACAATACACAAGGGACAGTGCACAGTGTGCAAGCTGCTCTATACAATATACAAGGGACAGTGCGCAGTGTGCAAGGTGCTCTATACAATACACAAGGGACAGTGCGCAGTGTGCAAGGTGCTCTATACAATACACAAGGGACAGTGCGCAGTGTGTAAAGTGCTCTATTCAATACAAAAGGTAAAGTGCGCTGTGTGCAAGATGCTCTATACAATACACAAGGGACAGTGCGCAGTGTGCAAGGTGCTCTATACAATACACAAGGGACAGTGCGCAGTGTGCAAGGTGCTCTATACAATACACAAGGGACAGTGCGCAGTGTGCAAGGTGCTCTATACAATACACAAGGGACAGTGCGCAGTGTGCAAGGTGCTCTATACAATACACAAGGGACAGTGCGCAGTGTGCAAGGTGCTCTATAAAATACACAAGGGACAGTGCGCAGTGTGAAATGTGCTCTATACAATACACAAGGGACAGTGCGCAGTGTGCAAGGTGCTCTATACAATACACAAGGGACAGTGCGCAGTGTGCAAAGTGCTCTATACAGTACACAAGGGACAGTGCGCAGTGTGCAAGGTGCTCTATGCAATACACAAGGGACAGTGCACAGTGTGCAAGGTGCTCTATACAATACACAAGGGAGAGTGCGCAGTGTGCAAGGTGCTCTATACAATACACAAGGGACAGTGCGCAGTGTGCAAGGTGCTCTATACAATACACAAGGGACAGTGCGCAGTGCGCAAGGTGCTCTATACAATACACAAGGGACAGTGCACAGTGTGCAAGGTGCTCTATACAATACACAAGGGACAGTGCGCAGTGTGCAAGGTGCTCTATACAATACACAAGGGAAAGTGCGCAGTGTGAAATGTGCTCTAGACAATATACAAGGGACAGTGCGCAGTGTGCAAGGTGCTCTATACAATACACAAGGGACAGTGCGCAGTGCAAGGTGCTCTATACAATACACAAGGGACAGTGCGCAGTGTGCAAGGTGCTCTATACAGTACACAAGAGACAGTGCGCAGTGTGCAAGGTGCTCTATACAATACACACGGGACAGTGCACAGTGTGCAAGGTGCTCTATACAATACACAGGGGACAGTGCGCAGTGTGCAAGGTGCACTATACAGTACACAAGGGACAGTGCGCAGTGTGAAAGGTGCTCTATACAATACACAAGGGACAGTGCACAGTGTGCAAGGGGCTCTATACAATACACAAGGGACAGTACGCAGTGTGCAAGGTGCTCCATACAATACACAAGGGACAGTGCTCAGTGTGCAAGGTGCTCTATACAATACACAAGGGAAAGTGCGCAGTGTGCAAGGTGCTCTATACAATACACAAGGGACAGTGCGCAGTGTGCAAGGTGCTCTATACAATACACAAGGGAAAGTGCGCAGTGTGCAAGGTGCTCTATACAATACACAAGGGACAGTGCGCAGTGTGCAAGGTGCTCTATACAATACACAAGGGACAGTGCGCAGTGTGCAAGGTGCTCTATACAATACACAAGGGACAGTGCGCAGTGTGCAAGGTGCTCTATACAATACACAAGGGACAGTGCGCAGTGTGCAAGGTGCTCTATACAATACACAAGGGACAGTGCGCAGTGTGCAAGGTGCTCTATACAATACACAAGGGACAGTGCACAGTGTGCAAGCTGCTCTATACAATATACAAGGGACAGTGCGCAGTGTGCAAGGTGCTCTATACAATACACAAGGGACAGTGCGCAGTGTGCAAGGTGCTCTATATAATACACAAGGGACAGTGCGCAGTGTGCAAGGTGCTCTATACAATGCACAAGGGAAGGTGCGCAGTGTGCGAGGTGCTCTATACAATACACAAGGGACAGTGCGCAGTGTGCAAGGTGCTCTATACAATACACAAGGGACAGTGCACAGTGTGCAAGGTGCTCTATACAATACACAAGGGACAGTGTGCAGTGTGCAAGGGGCTCTATACAATACACAAGGGACAGTGCGCAGTGTGCAAGGTGCTCTATACAATACACAAGGGACAGGGCGCAGTGTGCAAGGTGCTCTATACAATACACAAGGGACAGTGCGCAGTGTGCAAGGTGCTCGATACAATACACAAGGGACAGTGCGCAGTGTGCAAGGTGCTCTATTCAATACAAAAGGGATAGTGCGCTGTGTGCAAGGTGCTCTATACAATACACAAGGGACAGTGCGCAGTGTGCAAGGTGCTCCATACAATACACAAGGGACAGTGCGCAGTGTGCAAGGTGCCCTTTGCAATACACAAGGGACAGTGCGCAGTGTGCAAGGTGCTCTATACAATACACAAGGGACAGTGCGCAGTGTGCAAGGTGCTCTATACAATACACAAGGGACAGTGCGCAGTGTGCAAGGTGCTCTATACAATACACAAGGGACAGTGCGCAGTGTGAAATGTGCTCTATACAATACACAAGGGACAGTGCGCAGTGTGCAAGGTGCTCTATACAATACACAAGGGACAGTGCGCAGTGTGCAAGGTGCTCTATACAGTACACAAGGGACAGTGCGCAGTGTGCAAGGTGCTCTATACAATACACAAGGGACAGTGCACAGTGTGCAAGGTGCACTATACAATACACAAGGGACAGTGCGCAGTGTGCAAGGTGCTCTATACAATACACAAGGGACAGTGCGCAGTGTGCAAGGTGCTCTATACAATACACAAGTGTCAGTGCACAGTGTGCAAGGTGCTCAATAGAATACACAAGGGAGAGTGCGCAGTGTGCAAGGTGCTCTATACAATACACAAGGGACAGTGCGCAGTGTGCAAGGTGCTCCATACAATACACAAGGGAAAGTGCGCAGTGTGCAAGGTGCTCTGTACAATACACAAGGGACAGTGCGCAGTGTGCAAGGTGCTCTATACAATACACAAGGGACAGTGCGCAGTGTGCAAGGTGCTCTATACAATACACAAGGGACAGTGCGCAGTGTGAAATGTGCTCTATACAATATACAAGGGACAGTGCGCAGTGTGCAAGGTGCTCTATACAATACACAAGGGACAGTGCGCAGTGTGAAAGGTGCTCTATACAATACACAAGGGACAGTGCGCAGTGTGCAAGGTGCTCTATACAGTACACAAGAGACAGTGCGCAGTGTGCAAGGTGCTCTATACAATACACACGGGACAGTGCACAGTGTGCAAGGTGCTCTATACAATACACAAGGGACAGTGCGCAGTGTGCAAGGTGCTCTATACAATGCACAAGGGACAGTGCGCAGTGTGCAAGGTGCTCTATACAATACACAAGGGACAGTGCGCAGTGTGCAATGTGCTCTATACAGTACACAAGGGACAGTGCACAGTGTGCAAGGTGCTCTATACAATACACAAGGGACAGTGCACAGTGTGCAAGATGCACTATAAAATACACAAGGGACAGTGCGCAGTGTGCAAGGTGCTCTATACAATACAGAAGGGACAGTGCGCAGTGTGCAAGGTGCTCTATACAATACACAAGGGTAAGTGCACAGTGTGCAAGGTGCTCTATACAATACACAAGGGAGAGTGCGCAGTGTGCAAGGTGCTCTATACAATATACAAGGGACAGTGCGCAGTGTGCAAGGTGCCCTACACAATACACAGGGGACAGTGCGCAGTGTGCAAGGTGCACTATACAGTACACAAGGGACAGTGCGCAGTGTGAAAGGTGCTCTATACAATACACAAGGGACAGTGCGCAGTGTGCAAGGTGCTCTATACAATACACAAGGGACAGTGCGCAGTGTGCAATGTGCTCTATACAGTACACAAGGGACAGTGCACAGTGTGCAAGGTGCTCTATACAATACACAAGGGACAGTGCACAGTGTGCAAGATGCACTATAAAATACACAAGGGACAGTGCGCAGTGTGCAAGGTGCTCTATACAATACACAAGGGACAGTGCGCAGTGTGCAAGGTGCTCTATACAATACACAAGGGTAAGTGCACAGTGTGCAAGGTGCTCTATACAATACACAAGGGAGAGTGCGCAGTGTGCAAGGTGCTCTATACAATACACAAGGGACAGTGCACAGTGTGCAAGGTGCTCGAGACAATACAAAAGTGACAGTGCGCAGTGTGCAAGGTGCTCTATACAATACACAAGGTACAGTGCACAGTGTGCAAGGTGCTCTATACAATACACAAGGGACAGTGCGCAGTGTGCAAGGTGCTCTATACAATACACAAGGGACAGTGCGCAGTGTGCAAGGTGCTCTATACAATACACAAGGGACAGTGCGCAGTGTGCAAGGTGCTCTATACAATAAACAAGGGACAGTGCGCAGTGTGCAAGGTGCTCTATACAATATACAAGGGACAGTGCGCAGTGTGCAAGGTGCTCTATACAATACACAAGGGATAGTGCGCAGTGTGCAAGGTGCTCTATACAATACACAAGGGACAGTGCGCAGTGTGCAAGGTGCTCTATACAGTACACAAGAGACAGTGCACAGTGTGCAAGGTGCTCTATACAATACACAAGGGACAGTGCGCAGTGTGCAAGGTGCTCCATACAATACACTAGGGACAGTGCGCAGTGTGCAAGGTGCTCTATACAATACACAAGGGACAGTGCGCAGTGTGCAAGGTGCTCTATACAATACACAAGGGACAGTGCGCAGTGTGCAAGGTGCTCTATACAATACACAAGGGACAGTGCGCAGTGTGCAAGGTGCTCTATACAATACACAAGGGACAGTGCGCCATGTGCAAGGTGCTCTATACAATACAAAAGGGACAGTGCGCAGTGTGCAAGGTGCTCTATACAATACACAAGGGACAGTGCGCCGTGTGCAAGGTGCTCTATACAATACACAAGGGACAGTGCGCAGTGTGCAAGGTGCTCTATACAGTACACAAGGGACAGTGCACAGTGTGCAAGGTGCTCTTTTCAATACACAAGGGACAGTGCGCAGTGTGCAAGGTGCTCTATACAATACACAAGGGAGAGTGCGCAGTGTGCAAGGTGCTCTATACAACACACAAGGGACAGTGCGCAGTGTGCAAAGTGCTGGATACAATACACAAGGGACAGTGCGCACTGTGCAAGGTGCTCTATACAATACACAAGGGACAGTGCGCAGTGTGCAAGCTGCTCTATACTATACACAAGGGACAGTGCGCAGTGTGCAAGCTGCTCTATACAATATGCAAGGGACAGTGCGCAGTGTGCAAGGTGCTCTATACAATACACAAGGGACAGTGCGCAGTGTGCAAGGTGCTCTATACAATACACAAGGGACAGTGCGCAGTGTGCGAGTTGCTCTATACAATACACAAGGGACAGTGCGCACTGTGCAAGGTGCTCTATACAGTACACAAGGGACAGTGCGCAGTGTGCAAGGTGCTCTATACAATACACTAGGGACAGTGCGCAGTGTGCAAGGTGCTCTATACAATACACAAGGGACAGTGCGCAGTGTGCAAGGTGCTCTATACAGTACACAAGGGACAGTGCGCAGTGTGCAAGGTGCTCTATACAATACACAAGCGGCAGTGCGCAGTGTGCAAGGAGCTCTATACAACACACAAGGGACAGTGCGCAGTGTGCAAGGTGCTCTATACAACACACAAGGGACAGTGCGCAGTGTGCAAGGTGCTCTATACAATACACAAGGGACAGTGCGCTGTGTGCAAGGTGCTCTATACAATACACAATGGAAAGTGCGCAGTGTGCAAGGTGCTCTATACAATACACAAGGGACAGTGCGCAGTGTGCAAGGTACTCTATACAATACACAGGGGACAGTGCACAGTGTGCAAGGTGCTCTATACAATGCACAAGGAACATTGCACAGTGTGCAAGGTGATCTATACAATACACAAGGGACAGTGCGCAGTGTGCAAGGTGCTCTATACAGTACACAAGGGACAGTGCACAGTGTGCAAGGTGCTCTATACAATACACAAGGGACAGTGCGCAGTGTGCAAGGTGCTCTATACAATACACAAGGGAGAGTGCGCAGTGTGCAAGGTGCTCTATACAGTACACAAGGGACAGTGCGCAGTGTGCAATGTGCTGGATACAATACACAAGGGACAGTGCGCACTGTGCAAGGTGCTCTATACAATACACAAGGGACAGTGCGCAGTGTGCAAGCTGCTCTATACTATACACAAGGGACAGTGCGCAGTGTGCAAGCTGCTCTATGCAATATGCAAGGGACAGTGCGCAGTGTGCAAGGTGCTCTATACAATACACAAGGGACAGTGCGCAGTGTGCAAGGTGCTCTATCCAATACACAAGGGACAGTGCGCAGTGTGCAAGGTGCTCTATACAATACACAAGGGACAGTGCGCAGTGTGCGAGTTGCTCTATACAATACACAAGGGACAGTGCGCACTGTGCAAGGTGCTCTATACAGTACACAAGGGGCAGTGCGCAGTGTGCAAGGTGCTCTATAGAATACACTAGGGACAGTGCGCAGTGTGCAAGGTGCTCTATACAATACACAAGGGACAGTGCGCAGTGTGCAAGGTGCTCTATACAGTACACAAGGGACAGTGCGCAGTGTGGAAGGTGCTCTATACAATACACAAGCGGCAGTGCGCAGTGTGCAAGGTGCTCTATACAACACACAAGGGACAGTGCGCAGTGTGCAAGGTGCTCTATACAACACACAAGGGACAGTGCACAGTGTGCAAGGTGCTCTATACAATACACAAGGGACAGTGCGCAGTGTGCAAGGTGCTCTATACAATACATAATGGAAAGTGCGCAGTGTGCAAGGTGCTCTATACAATACACAAGGGACAGTGCGCAGTGTGCAAGGTGCTCTATACAATACACAGGGGACAGTGCACAGTGTGCAAGGTGCTCTATACAATGCACAAGTAACATTGCACAGTGTGCAAGGTGCTCTATACAATACACAAGGGAAAGTGCGCAGTGTGCAAGGTGTTCTCTCCAATTCACAAGCGACAGTGCGCAATGTGCAAGGTGCACTATACAATACACAAGGGACAGTGCGCAGTGTGCAAGGTGCTCTATACAATACACAAGGGACAGTGCACAGTGTGCAAGGTGCTCTATACAATACACAAGGGACAGTGTGCAGTGTGCAAGGTGCTCTATACAATTCACAAGGGACAGTGCGCAGTGTGCAAGGTGCTCTATACAATACACAAGGGACAGTGCGCAGTGTGCAAGGTGCTCTATACACTACACAAGGGACAGTGCGCAGTGTGCGAGTTGCTCTATACATTACACAAGGGACAGTGCGCACTGTGCAAGGTGCTCTATACAGTACACAAGGGACAGTGCGCAGTGTGCAAGGTGCTCTATACAATACACTAGGGACAGTGCGCAGTGTGCAAGGTGCTCTATACAATACACAAGGGACAGTGCGCAGTGTGCAAGGTGCTCTATACAGTACACAAGGGACAGTGCGCAGTGTGCAAGGTGCTCTATACAATACACAAGCGGCAGTGCGCAGTGTGCAAGGTTCTCTATACAACACACAAGGGACAGTGCGCAGTGTGCAAGGTGCTCTATACAACACACAAGGGACAGTGCGCAGTGTGCAAGGTGCTCTATACAATACACAAGGGACAGTGCGCTGTGTGCAAGGTGCTCTATACAATACACAATGGAAAGTGCGCAGTGTGCAAGGTGCTCTATACAATACACAAGGGACAGTGCGCAGTGTGCAAGGTGCTCTATACAATACACAGGGGACAGTGCACAGTGTGCAAGGTGCTCTATACAATGCAGAAGGAACATTGCACAGTGTGCAAGGTGCTCTATACAATACACAAGGGACAGTGCGCAGTGTGCAAGGTGCTCTATACAATTCACAAGTGACAGTGCGCAATGTGCAAGGTGCTCTATACAATACACAGGGGACAGTGCGCAGTGTGCAAGGTGCTCTATACAATACACTAGGGACAGTGCGCAGTGCGCAAGGTGCTCTATACAATACACAAGGGACAGTGCGCAGTGTGCAAGGTGCTCTATACAATACACAAGGGACAGTGCGCAGTGTGCAAGGTGCTCTATACAATACACAAGGGACAGTGCGCAGTGTGCAAGGTGCTCTATACAATACACAAGGGACAGTGCGCAGTGTGCAAGGTGCTCTATACAGTACACAAGGGACAGTGCACAGTGTGCAAGGTGCTCTATACAATACACAAGGGACAGTGCGCAGTGTGCAAGGTGCTCTATACAATACACAAGGGAGAGTGCGCAGTGTTCAAGGTGCTCTATACAGTACACAAGGGACAGTGCGCAGTGTGCAAAGTGCTGGATACAATACACAAGGGACAGTGCGCACTGTGCAAGGTGCTCTATACAATTCACAAGGGACAGTGCGCAGTGTGCAAGCTGCTCTATACAATACACAAGGGACAGTGCGCAGTGTGCAAGGTGCTCTATACATATCACAAGCGACAGTGCGCAATGTGCAAGGTGCTCTATACAATACACAGGGGACAGTGCGCAGTGTGCAAGGTGCTCTATACAATACACAATGGACAGTGCGCAGTGTGCAGGGTGCTCTATACAATACACAAGGGACAGTGCGCAATGTGCAAGGTGCTCTATACAGCACACAAGAGACAGTGCACAGTGTGCAAGGTGCTCTATACAAAACACAAGGGACAGTGCGCAGTGTGCAAGGTGCTCCATACAATACACTAGGGACAGTGCGCAGTGCGCAAGGTGCTCTATACAATACACAAGGGACAGTGCGCAGTGTACAAGGTGCTCTATACAATACACAAGGGACAGTGCGCAGTGTGCAAGGTGCTCTATACAATACACAAGGGACAGTGCGCAGTGTGCAAGGTGCACTATACAATACACAAGGGACAGCGCGCAGTGTGCAAGGTGCTCTATACAGTACACAAGGGACAGTGCACAGTCTGCAAGGTGCTCTATACAATACACAAGGGACAGTGCGCAGTGTGCAAGGTGCTCTATACAGTACACAAGGGACAGTGCGCAGTGTGCAAAGTGCTGGATACAATACACAAGGGACAGTGCGCACTGTGCAAGGTGCTCTATACAATATGCAAGGGACAGTGCGCAGTGTGCAAGTTGCTCTATACAATACACAAGGGACAGTGCGCAGTGTGCAAGGTGCTCTATACAATACACAAGGGACAGTGCGCAGTGTGCGAGTTGCTCTATACAATACACAAGGGACAGTGCGCACTGTGCAAGGTGCTCTATACAGTACACAAGGGACAGTGCGCAGTGTGCAAGGTGCTCGATACAATACACAAGGGATAGTGCGCAGTGTGCAAGGTGCTCTATACAATACACAAGGGACAGTGCGCAGTGTGCAAGGTGCTCTATACAGTACACAAGAGACAGTGCACAGTGTGCAAGGTGCTGTATACAATACACAAGGGACAGTGCGCAGTGTGCAAGGTGCTCCATACAATACACTAGGGACAGTGCGCAGTGTGCAAGGTGCTCTATACAATACACAAGGGACAGTGCGCAGTGTGCAAGGTGCTCTATACAATACACAAGGGACAGTGCGCAGTGTGCAAGGTGTTCTATACAATACACAAGGGACAGTGCGCAGTGTGCAAGGTGCTCTATACAATACACAAGGGACAGTGCGCCATGTGCAAGGTGCTCTATACAATACAAAAGGGACAGTGCGCAGTGTGCAAGGTGCTCTATACAATACACAAGAGACAGTGCGTCGTGTGCAAGGTGCTCTATACAATACACAAGGGACAGTGCGCAGTGTGCAAGGTGCTCTATACAGTACACAAGGGACAGTGCACAGTGTGCAAGGTGCTCTTTTCAATACACAAGGGACAGTGCGCAGTGTGCAAGGTGCTCTATACAATACACAAGGGAGAGTGCGCAGTGTGCAAGGTGCTCTATACAACACACAAGGGACAGTGCGCAGTGAGCAAAGTGCTGGATACAATACACAAGGGACAGTGCGCACTGTGCAAGGTGCTCTATACAATACACAAGGGACAGTGCGCAGTGTGCAAGCTGCTCTATACTATACACAAGGGACAGTGCGCAGTGTGCAAGCTGCTCTATACAATATGCAAGGGACAGTGCGCAGTGTGCAAGGTGCTCTATACAATACACAAGGGACAGTGCGCAGTGTGCAAGGTGCTCTATACAATACACAAGGGACAGTGCGCAGTGTGCAAGGTGCTCTATACAATACACAAGGGACAGTGCGCAGTGTGCGAGTTGCTCTATACAATACACAAGGGACAGTGCGCACTGTGCAAGCTGCTCTATACAGTACACAAGGGACAGTGCGCAGTGTGCAAGGTGCTCTATACAATACACTAGGGACAGTGCGCAGTGTGCAAGGTGCTCTATACAATACACAAGGGACAGTGCGCAGTGTGCAAGGTGCTCTATACAGTACACAAGGGACAGTGCGCAGTGTGCAAGGTGCTCTATACAATACACAAGCGGCAGTGCGCAGTGTGCAAGGTGCTCTATACAACACACAAGGGACAGTGCGCAGTGTGCAAGGTGCTCTATACAACACACAAGGGACAGTGCGCAGTGTGCAAGGTGCTCTATACAATACACAAGGGACAGTGCGCTGTGTGCAAGGTGCTCTATACAATACACAATGGAAAGTGCGCAGTGTGCAAGGTTCTCTATACTATACACAAGGGACAGTGCGCAGTGTGCAAGGTGCTCTATACAATACACAGGGGACAGTGCACAGTGTGCAAGGTGCTCTATACAATGCACAAGGAACATTGCACAGTGTGCAAGGTGCTCTATACAATACACAAGGGACAGTGCGCAGTGTGCAAGGTGCTCTATACAGTACACAAGGGACAGTGCACAGTGTGCAAGGTGCTCTATACAATACACAAGGGACAGTGCGCAGTGTGCAAGGTGCTCTATACAAAACACAAGGGACAGTGCGCAGTGTGCAAGGTGCTCCATACAATACACTAGGGACAGTGCGCAGTGTGCAAGGTGCTCTATACAATACACAAGGGACAGTGCGCAGTGTGCAAGGTGCTCTATACAATACACAAGGGACAGCGCGCAGTGTGCAAGGTGCTCTATACAGTACACAAGGGACAGTGCACAGTCTGCAAGGTGCTCTATACAATACACAAGGGACAGTGCGCAGTGTGCAAGGTGCTCTATACAGTACACAAGGGACAGTGCGCAGTGTGCAAAGTGCTGGATACAATACACAAGGGACAGTGCGCACTGTGCAAGGTGCTCTATACAATATGCAAGGGACAGTGCGCAGTGTGCAAGGTGCTCTATACAATACACAAGGGACAGTGCGCAGTGTGCAAGGTGCTCTATCCAATACACAAGTGACAGTGCGCAGTGTGCAAGGTGCTCTATACAATACACAAGGGACAGTGCGCAGTGTGCGAGTTGCTCTATACAATACACAAGGGACAGTGCGCACTGTGCAAGGTGCTCTATACAGTACACAAGGGACAGTGCGCAGTGTGCAAGGTGCTCTATACAATACACAAGGGATAGTGCGCAGTGTGCAAGGTGCTCTATACAATACACAAGGGACAGTGCGCAGTGTGCAAGGTGCTCTATACAGTACACAAGAGACAGTGCACAGTGTGCAAGGTGCTCTATACAATACACAAGGGACAGTGCGCAGTGTGCAAGGTGCTCCATACAATACACTAGGGACAGTGCGCAGTGTGCAAGGTGCTCTATACAATACACAAGGGACAGTGCGCAGTGTGCAAGGTGCTCTATACAATACACAAGGGACAGTGCGCAGTGTGCAAGGTGCTCTATACAATACACAAGGGACAGTGCGCAGTGTGCAAGGTGCTCTATACAATACACAAGGGACAGTGCGCCATGTGCAAGGTGCTCTATACAATACAAAAGGGACAGTGCGCAGTGTGCAAGGTGCTCTATACAATACACAAGGGACAGTGCGCCGTGTGCAAGGTGCTCTATACAATACACAAGGGACAGTGCGCAGTGTGCAAGGTGCTCTATACAGTACACAAGGGACAGTGCACAGTGTGCAAGGTGCTCTTTTCAATACACAAGGGACAGTGCGCAGTGTGCAAGGTGCTCTATACAATACACAAGGGAGAGTGCGCAGTGTGCAAGGTGCTCTATACAACACACAAGGGACAGTGCGCAGTGTGCAAAGTGCTGGATACAATACACAAGGGACAGTGCGCACTGTGCAAGGTGCTCTATACAATACACAAGGGACAGTGCGCAGTGTGCAAGCTGCTCTATACTATACACAAGGGACAGTGCGCAGTGTGCAAGCTGCTCTATACAATATGCAAGGGACAGTGCGCAGTGTGCAAGGTGCTCTATACAATACACAAGGGACAGTGCGCAGTGTGCAAGGTGCTCTATACAATACACAAGGGACAGTGCGCTGTGTGCAAGGTGCTCTATACAATACACAAGGGACAGTGCGCAGTGTGCGAGTTGCTCTATACAATACACAAGGGACAGTGCGCACTGTGCAAGCTGCTCTATACAGTACACAAGGGACAGTGCGCAGTGTGCAAGGTGCTCTATACAATACACTAGGGACAGTGCGCAGTGTGCAAGGTGCTCTATACAATACACAAGGGACAGTGCGCAGTGTGCAAGGTGCTCTATACAGTACACAAGGGACAGTGCGCAGTGTGCAAGGTGCTCTATACAATACACAAGCGGCAGTGCGCAGTGTGCAAGGTGCTCTATACAACACACAAGGGACAGTGCGCAGTGTGCAAGGTGCTCTATACAACACACAAGGGACAGTGCGCAGTGTGCAAGGTGCTCTATACAATACACAAGGGACAGTGCGCTGTGTGCAAGGTGCTCTATACAATACACAATGGAAAGTGCGCAGTGTGCAAGGTGCTCTATACAATACACAAGGGACAGTGCGCAGTGTGCAAGGTGCTCTATACAATACACAGGGGACAGTGCACAGTGTGCAAGGTGCTCTATACAATGCACAAGGAACATTGCACAGTGTGCAAGGTGCTCTATACAATACACAAGGGACAGTGCGCAGTGTGCAAGGTGCTCTATACAGTACACAAGGGACAGTGCACAGTGTGCAAGGTGCTCTATACAATACACAAGGGACAGTGCGCAGTGTGCAAGGTGCTCTATACAATACACAAGGGAGAGTGCGCAGTGTGCAAGGTGCTCTATACAGTACACAAGGGACAGTGCGCAGTGTGCAAAGTGCTGGATACAATACACAAGGGACAGTGCGCACTGTGCAAGGTGCTCTATACAATACACAAGGGACAGTGCGCAGTGTGCAAGCTGCTCTATACTATACACAAGGGACAGTGCGCAGTGTGCAAGCTGCTCTATGCAATATGCAAGGGACAGTGCGCAGTGTGCAAGGTGCTCTATACAATACACAAGGGACAGTGCGCAGTGTGCAAGGTGCTCTATCCAATACACAAGGGACAGTGCGCAGTGTGCAAGGTGCTCTATACAATACACAAGGGACAGTGCGCAGTGTGCGAGTTGCTCTATACAATACACAAGGGACAGTGCGCACTGTGCAAGGTGCTCTATACAGTACACAAGGGACAGTGCGCAGTGTGCAAGGTGCTCTATACAATACACTAGGGACAGTGCGCAGTGTGCAAGGTGCTCTATACAATACACAAGGGACAGTGCGCAGTGTGCAAGGTGCTCTATACAGTACACAAGGGACAGTGCGCAGTGTGCAAGGTGCTCTATACAATACACAAGCGGCAGTGCGCAGTGTGCAAGGTGCTCTATACAACACACAAGGGACAGTGCGCAGTGTGCAAGGTGCTCTATACAACACACAAGGGACAGTGCGCAGTGTGCAAGGTGCTCTATACAATACACAAGGGACAGTGCGCTGTGTGCAAGGTGCTCTATACAATACACAATGGAAAGTGCGCAGTGTGCAAGGTGCTCTATACAATACACAAGGGACAGTGCGCAGTGTGCAAGGTGCTCTATACAATACACAGGGGACAGTGCACAGTGTGCAAGGTGCTCTATACAATGCACAAGGAACATTGCACAGTGTGCAAGGTGCTCTATACAATACACAAGGGACAGTGCGCAGTGTGCAAGGTGCTCTATACAGTACACAAGGGACAGTGCACAGTGTGCAAGGTGCTCTATACAATACACAAGGGACAGTGCGCAGTGTGCAAGGTGCTCTATACAATACACAAGGGAGAGTGCGCAGTGTGCAAGGTGCTCTATACAGTACACAAGGGACAGTGCGCAGTGTGCAAAGTGCTGGATACAATACACAAGGGACAGTGCGCACTGTGCAAGGTGCTCTATACAATACACAAGGGACAGTGCGCAGTGTGCAAGCTGCTCTATACTATACACAAGGGACAGTGCGCAGTGTGCAAGCTGCTCTATGCAATATGCAAGGGACAGTGCGCAGTGTGCAAGGTGCTCTATACAATACACAAGGGACAGTGCGCAGTGTGCAAGGTGCTCTATCCAATACACAAGGGACAGTGCGCAGTGTGCAAGGTGCTCTATACAATACACAAGGGACAGTGCGCAGTGTGCGAGTTGATCTATACAATACACAAGGGACAGTGCGCACTGTGCAAGGTGCTCTATACAGTACACAAGGGACAGTGCGCAGTGTGCAAGGTGCTCTATACAATACACTAGGGACAGTGCGCAGTGTGCAAGGTGCTCTATACAATACACAAGGGACAGTGCGCAGTGTGCAAGGTGCTCTATACAGTACACAAGGGACAGTGCGCAGTGTGGAAGGTGCTCTATACAATACACAAGCGGCAGTGCGCAGTGTGCAAGGTGCTCTATACAACACACAAGGGACAGTGCGCAGTGTGCAAGGTGCTCTATACAACACACAAGGGACAGTGCACAGTGTGCAAGGTGCTCTATACAATACACAAGGGACAGTGCGCAGTGTGCAAGGTGCTCTATACAATACACAATGGAAAGTGCGCAGTGTGCAAGGTGCTCTATACAATACACAAGGGACAGTGCGCAGTGTGCAAGGTGCTCTATACAATACACAGGGGACAGTGCACAGTGTGCAAGGTGTTCTATACAATGCACAAGTAACATTGCACAGTGTGCAAGGTGCTCTATACAATACACAAGGGAAAGTGCGCAGTGTGCAAGGTGTTCTCTCCAAATCACAAGCGACAGTGCGCAATGTGCAAGGTACTCTATACAATACACAAGGGACAGTGCGCAGTGTGCAAGGTGCTCTATACAATACACAAGGGACAGTGCACAGTGTGCAAGGTGCTCTATACAATACACAAGGGACAGTGCGCAGTGTGCAAGGTGCTCTATACAATTCACAAGGGACAGTGCGCAGTGTGCAAGGTGCTCTATACAATACACAAGGGACGGTGCGCAGTGTGCAAGGTGCTCTATACACTACACAAGGGACAGTGCGCAGTGTGCGAGTTGCTCTATACAATACACAAGGGACAGTGCGCACTGTGCAAGGTGCTCTATACAGTACACAAGGTACAGTGCGCAGTGTGCAAGGTGCTCTATACAATACACCAGGGACAGTGCGCAGTGTGCAAGGTGCTCTATACAATACACAAGGGACAGTGCGCAGTGTGCAAGGTGCTCTATACAGTACACAAGGGACAGTGCGCAGTGTGCAAGGTGCTCTATACAATACACAAGCGGCAGTGCGCAGTCTGCAAGGTGCTCTATACAACACACAAGGGACAGTGCGCAGTGTGCAAGGTGCTCTATACAACACACAAGGGACAGTGCGCAGTGTGCAAGGTGCTCTATACAATACACAAGGGACAGTGCGCTGTGTGCAAGGTGCTCTATACAATACACAATGGAAAGTGCGCAGTGTGCAAGGTGCTCTATACAATACACAAGGGACAGTGCGCAGTGTGCAAGGTGCTCTATACAATACACAGGGGACAGTGCACAGTGTGCAAGGTGCTCTATACAATGCACAAGGAACATTGCACAGTGTGCAAGGTGCTCTATACAATACACAAGGGACAGTGCGCAGTGTGCAAGGTGCTCTATACAATTCACAAGCGACAGTGCGCAATGTGCAAGGTGCTCTATACAATACACAGGGGACAGTGCGCAGTGTGCAAGGTGCTCTATACAATACACTAGGGACAGTGCGCAGTGCGCAAGGTGCTCTATACAATACACAAGGGACAGTGCGCAGTGTGCAAGGTGCTCTATACAATACACAAGGGACAGTGCGCAGTGTGCAAGGTGCTCTATACAATACACAAGGGACAGTGCGCAGTGTGCAAGGTGCTCTATACAATACACAAGGGACAGTGCGCAGTGTGCAAGGTGCTCTATACAGTACACAAGGGACAGTGCACAGTGTGCAAGGTGCTCTATACAATACACAAGGGACAGTGCGCAGTGTGCAAGGTGCTCTATACAATACACAAGGGACAGTGCGCACTGTGCAAGGTGCTCTATACAATACACAAGGGACAGTGCGCAGTGTGCAAGGTGCTCTATACACTACACAAGGGACAGTGCGCAGTGTGCGAGTTGCTCTATACAATACACAAGGGACAGTGCGCACTGTGCAAGGTGCTCTATACAGTACACAAGGTACAGTGCGCAGTGTGCAAGGTGCTCTATACAATACACCAGGGACAGTGCGCAGTGTGCAAGGTGCTCTATACAATACACAAGGGACAGTGCGCAGTGTGCAAGGTGCTCTATACAGTACACAAGGGACAGTGCGCAGTGTGCAAGGTGCTCTATACAATACACAAGCGGCAGTGCGCAGTCTGCAAGGTGCTCTATACAACACACAAGGGACAGTGCGCAGTGTGCAAGGTGCTCTATACAACACACAAGGGACAGTGCGCAGTGTGCAAGGTGCTCTATACAATACACAAGGGACAGTGCGCTGTGTGCAAGGTGCTCTATACAATACACAATGGAAAGTGCGCAGTGTGCAAGGTGCTCTATACAATACACAAGGGACAGTGCGCAGTGTGCAAGGTGCTCTATACAATACACAGGGGACAGTGCACAGTGTGCAAGGTGCTCTATACAATGCACAAGGAACATTGCACAGTGTGCAAGGTGCTCTATACAATACACAAGGGACAGTGCGCAGTGTGCAAGGTGCTCTATACAATTCACAAGCGACAGTGCGCAATGTGCAAGGTGCTCTATACAATACACAGGGGACAGTGCGCAGTGTGCAAGGTGCTCTATACAATACACTAGGGACAGTGCGCAGTGCGCAAGGTGCTCTATACAATACACAAGGGACAGTGCGCAGTGTGCAAGGTGCTCTATACAATACACAAGGGACAGTGCGCAGTGTGCAAGGTGCTCTATACAATACACAAGGGACAGTGCGCAGTGTGCAAGGTGCTCTATACAATACACAAGGGACAGTGCGCAGTGTGCAAGGTGCTCTATACAGTACACAAGGGACAGTGCACAGTGTGCAAGGTGCTCTATACAATACACAAGGGACAGTGCGCAGTGTGCAAGGTGCTCTATACAATACACAAGGGACAGTGCGCACTGTGCAAGGTGCTCTATACAATACACAAGGGACAGTGCGCAGTGTGCAAGCTGCTCTATACAATACACAAGGGACAGTGCGCAGTGTGCAAGGTGCTCTATACAATTCACAAGCGACAGTGCGCAATGTGCAAGGTGCTCTATACAATACACAGGGGACAGTGCGCAGTGTGCAAGGTGCTCTATACAATACACAAGGGACAGTGCGCAGTGTGCAGGGTGCTCTATACAATACACAAGGGACAGTGCGCAGTGTGCAAGGTGCTCTATACAGCACACAAGAGACAGTGCACAGTGTGCAAGGTGCTCTATACAAAACACAAGGGACAGTGCGCAGTGTGCAAGGTGCTCCATACAATACACTAGGGACAGTGCGCAGTGCGCAAGGTGCTCTATACAATACACAAGGGACAGTGCGCAGTGTGCAAGGTGCTCTATACAATACACAAGGGACAGTGCGCAGTGTGCAAGGTGCTCTATACAATACACAAGGGACAGTGCGCAGTGTGCAAGGTGCTCTATACAATACACAAGGGACAGTGCGCAGTGTGCAAGGTGCTCTATACAGTACACAAGGGACAGTGCACAGTTTGCAAGGTGCTCTATACAATACACAAGGGACAGTGCGCAGTGTGCAAGGTGCTCTATACAGTACACAAGGGACAGTGCGCAGTGTGCAAAGTGCTGGATACAATACACAAGGGACAGTGCGCACTGTGCAAGGTGCTCTATACAATATGCAAGGGACAGTGCACAGTGTGCAAGGTGCTCTATACAATACACAAGGGACAGTGCGCAGTGTGCAAGGTGCTCTATCCAATACACAAGGGACAGTGCGCAGTGTGCAAGGTGCTCTATACAATACACAAGGGACAGTGCGCAGTGTGCGAGTTGCTCTATACAATACACAAGGGACAGTGCGCACTGTGCAAGGTGCTCTATACAGTACACAAGGGACAGTGCGCAGTGTGCAAGGTGCTCTATACAATACACTAGGGACAGTGCGCAGTGTGCAAGGTGCTCTATACAATACACAAGGGACAGTGCGCAGTGTGCAAGGTGCTCTATACAGTACACAAGGGACAGTGCGCAGTGTGGAAGGTGCTCTATACAATACACAAGCGGCAGTGCGCAGTGTGCAAGGTGCTCTATACAATACACAAGGGACAGTGCGCTGTGTGCAAGGTGCTCTATACAATACACAATGGAAAGTGCGCAGTGTGCAAGGTGCTCTATACAATACACAAGGGACAGTGCGCAGTGTGCAAGGTGCTCTATACAATACACAGGGGACAGTGCACAGTGTGCAAGGTGCTCTATACAATGCACAAGGAACATTGCACAGTGTGCAAGGTGCTCTATACAATACACAAGGGACAGTGCGCAGTGTGCAAGGTGCTCTATACAATACACAGGGGACAGTGCACAGTGTGCAAGGTGCTCTATACAATGCACAAGGAACATTGCACAGTGTGCAAGGTGCTCCATACAATACACTAGGGACAGTGCGCAGTGTGCAAGGTGCTCTATACAATACACAAGGGACAGTGCGCAGTGTGCAAGGTGCTCTATACAATACACAAGGGACAGTGCGCAGTGTGCAAGGTGCTCTATACAATACACAAGGGACAGTGCGCAGTGTGCAAGGTGCTCTATACAATACACAAGGGACAGTGCGCCATGTGCAAGGTGCTCTATACAATACAAAAGGGACAGTGCGCAGTGTGCAAGGTGCTCTATACAATACACAAGGGACAGTGCGCCGTGTGCAAGGTGCTCTATACAATACACAAGGGACAGTGCGCAGTGTGCAAGGTGCTCTATACAGTACACAAGGGACAGTGCACAGTGTGCAAGGTGCTCTTTTCAATACACAAGGGACAGTGCGCAGTGTGCAAGGTGCTCTATACAATACACAAGGGAGAGTGCGCAGTGTGCAAGGTGCTCTATACAACACACAAGGGACAGTGCGCAGTGTGCAAAGTGCTGGATACAATACACAAGGGACAGTGCGCACTGTGCAAGGTGCTCTATACAATACACAAGGGACAGTGCGCAGTGTGCAAGCTGCTCTATACTATACACAAGGGACAGTGCGCAGTGTGCAAGCTGCTCTATACAATATGCAAGGGACAGTGCGCAGTGTGCAAGGTGCTCTATACAATACACAAGGGACAGTGCGCAGTGTGCAAGGTGCTCTATACAATACACAAGGGAAAGTGCGCTGTGTGCAAGGTGCTCTATACAATACACAAGGGACAGTGCGCAGTGTGCGAGTTGCTCTATACAATAAACAAGGGACAGTGCGCACTGTGCAAGCTGCTCTATACAGTACACAAGGGACAGTGCGCAGTGTGCAAGGTGCTCTATACAATACATTAGGGACAGTGCGCAGTGTGCAAGGTGCTCTATACAATACACAAGGGACAGTGCGCAGTGTGCAAGGTGCTCTATACAGTACACAAGGGACAGTGCGCAGTGTGCAAGGTGCTCTATACAATACACAAGCGGCAGTGCGCAGTGTGCAAGGTGCTCTATACAACACACAAGGGACAGTGCGCAGTGTGCAAGGTGCTCTATACAACACACAAGGGACAGTGCGCAGTGTGCAAGGTGCTCTATACAATACACAAGGGACAGTGCGCTGTGTGCAAGGTGCTCTATACAATACACAATGGAAAGTGCGCAGTGTGCAAGGTGCTCTATACAATACACAAGGGACAGTGCGCAGTGTGCAAGGTGCTCTATACAATACACAGGGGACAGTGCACAGTGTGCAAGGTGCTCTATACAATGCACAAGGAACATTGCACAGTGTGCAAGGTGCTCTATACAATACACAAGGGACAGTGCGCAGTGTGCAAGGTGCTCTATACAGTACACAAGGGACAGTGCACAGTGTGCAAGGTGCTCTATACAATACACAAGGGACAGTGCGCAGTGTGCAAGGTGCTCTATACAATACACAAGGGAGAGTGCGCAGTGTGCAAGGTGCTCTATACAGTACACAAGGGACAGTGCGCAGTGTGCAAAGTGCTGGATACAATACACAAGGGACAGTGCGCACTGTGCAAGGTGCTCTATACAATACACAAGGGACAGTGCGCAGTGTGCAAGCTGCTCTATACTATACACAAGGGACAGTGCGCAGTGTGCAAGCTGCTCTATGCAATATGCAAGGGACAGTGCGCAGTGTGCAAGGTGCTCTATACAATACACAAGGGACAGTGCGCAGTGTGCAAGGTGCTCTATCCAATACACAAGGGACAGTGCGCAGTGTGCAAGGTGCTCTATACAATACACAAGGGACAGTGCGCAGTGTGCGAGTTGCTCTATACAATACACAAGGGACAGTGCGCACTGTGCAAGGTGCTCTATACAGTACACAAGGGACAGTGCGCAGTGTGCAAGGTGCTCTATACAATACACTAGGGACAGTGCGCAGTGTGCAAGGTGCTCTATACAATACACAAGGGACAGTGCGCAGTGTGCAAGGTGCTCTATACAGTACACAAGGGACAGTGCGCAGTGTGCAAGGTGCTCTATACAATACACAAGCGGCAGTGCGCAGTGTGCAAGGTGCTCTATACAACACACAAGGGACAGTGCGCAGTGTGCAAGGTGCTCTATACAACACACAAGGGACAGTGCGCAGTGTGCAAGGTGCTCTATACAATACACAAGGGACAGTGCGCTGTGTGCAAGGTGCTCTATACAATACACAATGGAAAGTGCGCAGTGTGCAAGGTGCTCTATACAATACACAAGGGACAGTGCGCAGTGTGCAAGGTGCTCTATACAATACACAGGGGACAGTGCACAGTGTGCAAGGTGCTCTATACAATGCACAAGGAACATTGCACAGTGTGCAAGGTGCTCTATACAATACACAAGGGACAGTGCGCAGTGTGCAAGGTGCTCTATACAGTACACAAGGGACAGTGCACAGTGTGCAAGGTGCTCTATACAATACACAAGGGACAGTGCGCAGTGTGCAAGGTGCTCTATACAATACACAAGGGAGAGTGCGCAGTGTGCAAGGTGCTCTATACAGTACACAAGGGACAGTGCGCAGTGTGCAAAGTGCTGGATACAATACACAAGGGACAGTGCGCACTGTGCAAGGTGCTCTATACAATACACAAGGGACAGTGCGCAGTGTGCAAGCTGCTCTATACTATACACAAGGGACAGTGCGCAGTGTGCAAGCTGCTCTATGCAATATGCAAGGGACAGTGCGCAGTGTGCAAGGTGCTCTATACAATACACAAGGGACAGTGCGCAGTGTGCAAGGTGCTCTATCCAATACACAAGGGACAGTGCGCAGTGTGCAAGGTGCTCTATACAATACACAAGGGACAGTGCGCAGTGTGCGAGTTGATCTATACAATACACAAGGGACAGTGCGCACTGTGCAAGGTGCTCTATACAGTAAAAAAGGGACTGTGCGCAGTGTGCAAGGTGCTCTATACAATACACTAGGGACAGTGCGCAGTGTGCAAGGTGCTCTATACAATACACAAGGGACAGTGCGCAGTGTGCAAGGTGCTCTATACAGTACACAAGGGACAGTGCGCAGTGTGGAAGGTGCTCTATACAATACACAAGCGGCAGTGCGCAGTGTGCAAGGTGCTCTATACAACACACAAGGGACAGTGCGCAGTGTGCAAGGTGCTCTATACAACACACAAGGGACAGTGCACAGTGTGCAAGGTGCTCTATACAATACACAAGGGACAGTGCGCAGTGTGCAAGGTGCTCTATACAATACACAATGGAAAGTGCGCAGTGTGCAAGGTGCTCTATACAATACACAAGGGACAGTGCGCAGTGTGCAAGGTGCTCTATACAATACACAGGGGACAGTGCACAGTGTGCAAGGTGTTCTATACAATGCACAAGTAACATTGCACAGTGTGCAAGGTGCTCTATACAATACACAAGGGAAAGTGCGCAGTGTGCAAGGTGTTCTCTCCAAATCACAAGCGACAGTGCGCAATGTGCAAGGTACTCTATACAATACACAAGGGACAGTGCGCAGTGTGCAAGGTGCTCTATACAATACACAAGGGACAGTGCACAGTGTGCAAGGTGCTCTATACAATACACAAGGGACAGTGCGCAGTGTGCAAGGTGCTCTATACAATTCACAAGGGACAGTGCGCAGTGTGCAAGGTGCTCTATACAATACACAAGGGACAGTGCGCAGTGTGCAAGGTGCTCTATACACTACACAAGGGACAGTGCGCAGTGTGCGAGTTGCTCTATACAATACACAAGGGACAGTGCGCACTGTGCAAGGTGCTCTATACAGTACACAAGGTACAGTGCGCAGTGTGCAAGGTGCTCTATACAATACACCAGGGACAGTGCGCAGTGTGCAAGGTGCTCTATACAATACACAAGGGACAGTGCGCAGTGTGCAAGGTGCTCTATACAGTACACAAGGGACAGTGCGCAGTGTGCAAGGTGCTCTATACAATACACAAGCGGCAGTGCGCAGTCTGCAAGGTGCTCTATACAACACACAAGGGACAGTGCGCAGTGTGCAAGGTGCTCTATACAACACACAAGGGACAGTGCGCAGTGTGCAAGGTGCTCTATACAATACACAAGGGACAGTGCGCTGTGTGCAAGGTGCTCTATACAATACACAATGGAAAGTGCGCAGTGTGCAAGGTGCTCTATACAATACACAAGGGACAGTGCGCAGTGTGCAAGGTGCTCTATACAATACACAGGGGACAGTGCACAGTGTGCAAGGTGCTCTATACAATGCACAAGGAACATTGCACAGTGTGCAAGGTGCTCTATACAATACACAAGGGACAGTGCGCAGTGTGCAAGGTGCTCTATACAATTCACAAGCGACAGTGCGCAATGTGCAAGGTGCTCTATACAATACACAGGGGACAGTGCGCAGTGTGCAAGGTGCTCTATACAATACACTAGGGACAGTGCGCAGTGCGCAAGGTGCTCTATACAATACACAAGGGACAGTGCGCAGTGTGCAAGGTGCTCTATACAATACACAAGGGACAGTGCGCAGTGTGCAAGGTGCTCTATACAATACACAAGGGACAGTGCGCAGTGTGCAAGGTGCTCTATACAATACACAAGGGACAGTGCGCAGTGTGCAAGGTGCTCTATACAGTACACAAGGGACAGTGCACAGTGTGCAAGGTGCTCTATACAATACACAAGGGACAGTGCGCAGTGTGCAAGGTGCTCTATACAATACACAAGGGACAGTGCGCACTGTGCAAGGTGCTCTATACAATACACAAGGGACAGTGCGCAGTGTGCAAGGTGCTCTATACACTACACAAGGGACAGTGCGCAGTGTGCGAGTTGCTCTATACAATACACAAGGGACAGTGCGCACTGTGCAAGGTGCTCTATACAGTACACAAGGTACAGTGCGCAGTGTGCAAGGTGCTCTATACAATACACCAGGGACAGTGCGCAGTGTGCAAGGTGCTCTATACAATACACAAGGGACAGTGCGCAGTGTGCAAGGTGCTCTATACAGTACACAAGGGACAGTGCGCAGTGTGCAAGGTGCTCTATACAATACACAAGCGGCAGTGCGCAGTCTGCAAGGTGCTCTATACAACACACAAGGGACAGTGCGCAGTGTGCAAGGTGCTCTATACAACACACAAGGGACAGTGCGCAGTGTGCAAGGTGCTCTATACAATACACAAGGGACAGTGCGCTGTGTGCAAGGTGCTCTATACAATACACAATGGAAAGTGCGCAGTGTGCAAGGTGCTCTATACAATACACAAGGGACAGTGCGCAGTGTGCAAGGTGCTCTATACAATACACAGGGGACAGTGCACAGTGTGCAAGGTGCTCTATACAATGCACAAGGAACATTGCACAGTGTGCAAGGTGCTCTATACAATACACAAGGGACAGTGCGCAGTGTGCAAGGTGCTCTATACAATTCACAAGCGACAGTGCGCAATGTGCAAGGTGCTCTATACAATACACAGGGGACAGTGCGCAGTGTGCAAGGTGCTCTATACAATACACTAGGGACAGTGCGCAGTGCGCAAGGTGCTCTATACAATACACAAGGGACAGTGCGCAGTGTGCAAGGTGCTCTATACAATACACAAGGGACAGTGCGCAGTGTGCAAGGTGCTCTATACAATACACAAGGGACAGTGCGCAGTGTGCAAGGTGCTCTATACAATACACAAGGGACAGTGCGCAGTGTGCAAGGTGCTCTATACAGTACACAAGGGACAGTGCACAGTGTGCAAGGTGCTCTATACAATACACAAGGGACAGTGCGCAGTGTGCAAGGTGCTCTATACAATACACAAGGGACAGTGCGCACTGTGCAAGGTGCTCTATACAATACACAAGGGACAGTGCGCAGTGTGCAAGCTGCTCTATACAATACACAAGGGACAGTGCGCAGTGTGCAAGGTGCTCTATACAATTCACAAGCGACAGTGCGCAATGTGCAAGGTGCTCTATACAATACACAGGGGACAGTGCGCAGTGTGCAAGGTGCTCTATACAATACACAAGGGACAGTGCGCAGTGTGCAGGGTGCTCTATACAATACACAAGGGACAGTGCGCAGTGTGCAAGGTGCTCTATACAGCACACAAGAGACAGTGCACAGTGTGCAAGGTGCTCTATACAAAACACAAGGGACAGTGCGCAGTGTGCAAGGTGCTCCATACAATACACTAGGGACAGTGCGCAGTGCGCAAGGTGCTCTATACAATACACAAGGGACAGTGCGCAGTGTGCAAGGTGCTCTATACAATACACAAGGGACAGTGCGCAGTGTGCAAGGTGCTCTATACAATACACAAGGGACAGTGCGCAGTGTGCAAGGTGCTCTATACAATACACAAGGGACAGTGCGCAGTGTGCAAGGTGCTCTATACAGTACACAAGGGACAGTGCACAGTTTGCAAGGTGCTCTATACAATACACAAGGGACAGTGCGCAGTGTGCAAGGTGCTCTATACAGTACACAAGGGACAGTGCGCAGTGTGCAAAGTGCTGGATACAATACACAAGGGACAGTGCGCACTGTGCAAGGTGCTCTATACAATATGCAAGGGACAGTGCACAGTGTGCAAGGTGCTCTATACAATACACAAGGGACAGTGCGCAGTGTGCAAGGTGCTCTATCCAATACACAAGGGACAGTGCGCAGTGTGCAAGGTGCTCTATACAATACACAAGGGACAGTGCGCAGTGTGCGAGTTGCTCTATACAATACACAAGGGACAGTGCGCACTGTGCAAGGTGCTCTATACAGTACACAAGGGACAGTGCGCAGTGTGCAAGGTGCTCTATACAATACACTAGGGACAGTGCGCAGTGTGCAAGGTGCTCTATACAATACACAAGGGACAGTGCGCAGTGTGCAAGGTGCTCTATACAGTACACAAGGGACAGTGCGCAGTGTGGAAGGTGCTCTATACAATACACAAGCGGCAGTGCGCAGTGTGCAAGGTGCTCTATACAATACACAAGGGACAGTGCGCTGTGTGCAAGGTGCTCTATACAATACACAATGGAAAGTGCGCAGTGTGCAAGGTGCTCTATACAATACACAAGGGACAGTGCGCAGTGTGCAAGGTGCTCTATACAATACACAGGGGACAGTGCACAGTGTGCAAGGTGCTCTATACAATGCACAAGGAACATTGCACAGTGTGCAAGGTGCTCTATACAATACACAAGGGACAGTGCGCAGTGTGCAAGGTGCTCTATACAATTCACAAGCGACAGTGCGCAATGTGCAAGGTGCTCTATACAATACACAGGGGACAGTGCGCAGTGTGCAAGGTGCTCTATACAATACACTAGGGACAGTGCGCAGTGCGCAAGGTGCTCTATACAATACACAAGGGACAGTGCGCAGTGTGCATGGTGCTCTATACAATACACAAGGGTCAGTGCACAGTGTGCAAGGGTGCTCTATACAATACACAAGGGAGAGTGCGCAGTGTGCAAGGTGCTCTATACAAATACACAAGGGGACAGTGGCACAGTGTGCAAGGTGCTCTATACAATACACAAGGGACAGTGCGCAGTGTGCAAGGTGCTCTATACAATACACAAGGGACAGTGCGCAGTGTGCAAGGTGCTCTATACAATACACAAGGGACAGTGCGCAGTGTGCAAGGTGCTCTATACAATACACAAAGAGACAGTGCGCAGTGTGCAAGGTGCTCTATACAATACACAAGGGACAGTGCGCCATGTGCAAGGTGCTCTATACAATAAACAAGGGACAGTGCGCAGTGTGAAATGTGCTCTATACAATATACAAGGGACAGTGCGCAGTGTGCAAGGTGCTCTATACAATACACAAGGGACAGTGCGCAGTGTGCAAGGTGCTCTATACAGTACACAAGAGACAGTGCGCAGTGTGCAAGGTGCTCTATACAATACACACGGGACAGTGCACAGTGTGCAAGGTGCTCTATACAATACACAAGGGGACAGTGCGCAGTGTGCAAGGTGCTCTATACAATACACAAGGGACAGTGCGCAGTGTGCAAGGTGCTCTATACAATACACAAGGGACAGTGCGCAGTGTGCAAGTTGCTCTATACAATACACAAGGGGACAGTGCGCAGTGTGCAAGGTGCTCTATACAACACACAAGGGACAGTGCGCAGTGTGCAAGGTGCTCTATGCAATACAGAAGGGACAGTGCGCAGTGTGCAAGGTGCTCTATACAATACACAATGGAAAGTGCGCAGTGTGCAAGGTGCTCTATACAATACACAAGGGACAGTGCGCAGTGTGCAAGGTGCTCTATACAATACACAGGGGACAGTGCACAATGTGCAAGGTGCTCTATACAATGCACAAGGTACAGTTGCACAGTGTGCAAGGTGCTCTATACAATACACAAGGGGAAGAGTGCGCAGTGTGCAAGGTGCTCTATACAATTCACAAGGGACAGTGCGCAGTGTGCAAGGTGCTCTATACAATACACAAGGGACAGGTGCGCAGTGTGCAAGGTGCTCTATACAATACACCTTGGGCACAGTGCGCACTGTGTGCCATGGTGTACTGTATAGAGCTACCTTGGGCACACGTGCGCGACTGTGCCTTGTGTATTGTATAGAGCACCTTGCACACTGCGCACTGTCCCTTGTGTATTGTATAGAGCACCTTGCACACTGCGCACTGTCCCTTGTGAATTGTATAGAGCACCTTGCACACTGGCGCACTTTCCCTTGTGTATTGTATAGAGCACCTTGCACACTGTGCAATGTTACTTGTGCATTGTATAGAGCACCTTGCACATTGTGCACTGTCCCCTGTGTATTGTATAGAGCACCTTGCACACTGCGCACTGTCCCTTGTGTATTGTATAGAGCACCTTGCACACTGCGCACTTTCCATTGTGTATTGTATAGAGCACCTTGCACACTGCGCACTGTCCCTTCTGTATTGCATAGAGCACCTTGCACACTGCGCACTGTCCCTTGTGTGTTGTATAGAGCACCTTGCACACTGCGCACTGTCCCTTGTGTATTGTATAGAGCAACTTGCACACTGCGCACTGTCCCTTGTGTATTGTATAGAGCACCTTGCACACTGCGCACTGTCCCTTGTGTATTGTATAGAGCACCTTGCACACTGCGCACTGTCCCTTGTGTATTGTATAGAGCACCTTGCACACTGTGCACTGTCCCGTGTGTATTGTATAGAGCACCTTGCACACTGCGCACTGTCTCTTGTGTACTGTATAGAGCACCTTGCACACTGCGCACTGTCCCTTGTGTATTGTAATAGAGCACCTTGCACACTGCGCACTGTCCCTTGTATATTGTATAGAGCACATTTCACACTGCGCACTGTCCCTTGTTTATTGTATAGAGCACCTTGCACATGGCGCACTGTCCCTTGTGTATTGTATAGAGCACCTTGCACACTGCGCACTGTCTCTTGTGTATTGTATAGAGCACCTTGCACACTGCGCACTGTCCCTTGTGTATTGTATAGAGCACCTTGCACACTGCGCACTGTCCCTTGTGTATTGTATAGAGCACCTTGCACACTGCGCACTGTCCCTTGTGTATTGTATAGAGCACCTTGCACACTGTGCACTGTCCCTTGTGTATTGTATAGAGCACCTTGCACACTGCGCACTCTTCCCTTGTGTATTGTATAGAGCACCTTGCACACTGTGCACTGACCCTTGTGTATTGTATAGAGCACCATGCACACTGCGCACTGTCCCTTGTGTATTGTATAGAGCACCTTGCGCACTGCGCTACTGTCCCTAGTGTATTGTATAGAGCACCTTGCACACTGCGCACTGTCCCCTGTGTATTGTATAGAGCACCTTGCACATTGCGCACTGTCCGCTTTGTGAATTGTATAGAGCACCTTGCACACTGCGCACTGTCCCTTGTGTATTGTATAGAGCACCTTGCACACTGTGCAATGTTCCTTGTGCATTGTATAGAGCACCTTGCACACTGTGCACTGTCCCCTGTGTATTGTATAGAGCACCTTGCACACTGCGCACTGTCCCTTGTGTATTGTATAGAGCACCTTGCACACTGCGCACTTTCCATTGTGTATTGTATAGAGCACCTTGCACACAGCGCACTGTCCCTTGTG
This sequence comes from Somniosus microcephalus, assembly GCF_052327205.1. Taxonomy (NCBI): domain Eukaryota; kingdom Metazoa; phylum Chordata; class Chondrichthyes; order Squaliformes; family Somniosidae; genus Somniosus; species Somniosus microcephalus. The sequence continues at coordinate 81,411 of NW_028225985.1, forward strand.
TATTGTATAGAGCACCTTGCACACTGCGCACTGCCGCTTGTGTATTGTATAGAGCACCTTCCACACTGCGCACTGTCCCTTGTGTACTGTATAGAGCACCTTGCACACTGCGCACTGTCCCTTGTGTATTGTATAGAGCACCTTGCACACTGCGCACTGTCCCTAGTGTATTGTATAGAGCACCTTGCACACTGCGCACTGTCCTTGTGTACTGTATAGAGCACCTTGCACAGTGCGCACTGTCCCTTGTGTATTGTATAGAGCAACTCGCACACTGCGCACTGTCCCTTGTGTATTGTATAGAGCACCTTGCACACTGCGCACTGTCCCTTGTGTATTGGATAGAGCACCTTGCACACTGCGCACTGTCCCTTGTGTATTGTATAGAGCACCTTGCACACTGTGCACTGTCCCTTGCATATTGTATAGAGCACCTTGCACAGTGCGCACTGTCCCTTGTGTATTGTATCCAGCACTTTGCACACTGCGCACTGTCCCTTGTGTACTGTATAGAGGCACCTTGCACACTGCGCACTGTCCCTTGTGTATTGTATAGAGCACCTTGCAAACTGTGCACTGTCCCTTGTGTACTGTATAGAGCACCTTGCACACTGCGCACTGTCCCTTGTGTATTGTATAGAGCACCTTGCACACTGCGCACTGTCCCTTGTGTATTGTATAGAGCACCTTGCACACTGCGCACTGTCCCTTGTGTATTGTATAGAGCACCTTGCACACTGCGCACTGTCCCTTGTGTATTGTAATAGAGCACCTTGCGCACTGCGCACTGTCCCCTAGTGTATTGTATGGAGCACCTTGCACACTGCGCACTGTCCCTTGTGTTTTGTATAGAGCACCTTGCACACTGTGCACTGTCTCTTGTGTGTGCTGTATAGAGCACCTTGCACACTGCGCACTGTCCCTTGTGTATTGTATAGAGCACCCTGCACACTGCGCACTGTCCCTTGTGTATTGTATAGAGCACCTTGCACACTGCGCACTGTCCCCTGTGTATTGTATAGAGCACCTTGCACATTGCGCACTGTCGCTTGGTGAATTGTATAGAGCACCTTGCACACTGCGCACTGTCCCTTGTGTATTGTATAGAGCAGCTTGCACACTGCGCACTGTCCCTTGTGTATTGTATAGAGCACCTTGCACAGTGCGCACTGTCCCTTGTGTATTGTATAGAGCACCTTGCACACTGCGCACTGTCCCTTGTGTATTGTATAGAGCACCTTGCACACTGTGCACTGTCCCTTGTGTACTGTATAGAGCACCTTGCACACTGCGCACTGTCCCTTGTGTATTGTATAGAGCACCTTGCACACTGCGCACTGTCCCTTGTGTATTGTATAGAGCACCTTGCACACTGCGCACTGTCCCTTGTGTATTGTATAGAGCACCTTGCACACTGCGCACTGTCCCTTGTGTATTGTATAGAGCACCTTGCGCACTGCGCACTGTCCCTAGTGTATTGTATAGAGCACCTTGCACAACTGCGCACTGTCCCCTGTGTATTGTATAGAGCACCTTGCACATTGCGCACTGTCGCTTGTGAATTGTATAGAGCACCTTGCACACTGCGCACTGTCCCTTGTGTATTGTATAGAGCACCTTGCACACTGTGCAATGTTCCTTGTCGCATTGTATAGAGCACGCTTGCACACTGTGCACTGTCCCCTGTGTATTGTATAGAGCACCTTGCACACTGCGCACTGTCCCTTGTGTATTGTATAGAGCACCTTGCACACTGCGCACTTTTCCATTGTGTATTGTATAGAGCACCTTGCACACAGCGCACTGTCCCTTGTGTATTGTATAGAGCACCTTGCACACTGCGCACTGTCCCTTGTGTGTTGTATAGAGCACCTTGCACACTGCGCACTGTCCCTTGTGTGTTGTATAGAGCACCTTGCAGACTGCGCACTGCCGCTTGTGTATTGTATAGAGCACCTTGCACACTGCGCACTGTCCCTTGTGTACTGTATAGAGCACCTTGCACACTGCGCACTGTCCCTTGTGTATTGTATAGAGCACCTTGCACACTGCGCACTGTCCCTGGTGTATTGTATAGAGCACCTTGCACACTGCGCACTGTACCTTGTGTACTGTATAGAGTCACCTTGCACAGTGCGCACTGTCCCTTGTGTATTGTATAGAGCAACTCGCACACTGCGCACTGTCCCTTGTGTAGTGTATAGAGCACCTTGCACACTGCGCACTGTCCCTTGTGTATTGTATAGAGCACCTTGCACAGTGCGCACTGTCCCTTGTGTATTGTATAGAGCACCTTGCACACTGCGCACTGTCCCTTGTGTATTGTATAGAGCACCTTGCACACTGTGCACTGTCCCTTGTGTACTGTATAGAGCACCTTGCACACTGCGCACTGTCCCTTGTGTATTGTATAGAGCACCTTGCACACTGCGCACTGTCCCTTGTGGTATTGTATAGAGCACCTTGCACACTGCGCACTGTCCCTTGTGTATTGTATAGAGCACCTTGCACACTGGCGCACTGTCCCTTGTGTATTGTATAGAGCACCTTGCGCACTGCGCACTGGTCCCTAGTGTATTGTATAGAGCACCTTGCACACCTGCGCACTGTCCCCTGTGTATTGTATAGAGCACCTTGCACATTGCGCACTGTCGCTTGTGAATTGTAATAGAGCACCTTGCACACTGCGCACTGTCCCTTGTGTATTGTATAGAGTCACCTTGCACACTGTGCAATGTTCCTTGTGCATTGTATAGAGCACCTTGCACACTGGTGCACTGTCCCCTGTGTATTGTATAGAGCACCTTGCACACTGCGCACTGTCCCTTGTGTATTGTATAGAGCACCTTGCACACTGCGCACTTTCCATTGTGTATTGTATAGAGCACCTTGCACACATGCGCACTGTCCCTTGTGTATTGTATAGAGCACCTTGCACACTGCGCACTGTCCCTTGTGTGTTGTATAGAGCACCTTGCACACTGCGCACTGTCCCTTGTGTGTTGTATAGAGCACCTTGCAGACTGCGCACTGCCCGCTTGTGTATTGTATAGAGCACCTTGCACACTGCGCACTGTTCCCTTGTGTACTGTATAGAGCACCTTGCACACTGCGCACTGTCCCTTGTGTATTGTATAGAGCACCTTGCACACTGCGCACTGTCCCTGGTGTAATTGTATAGAGCACCTTGCACACTGCGCACTGTACCTTGTGTACTGTATAGAGCACCTTGCACAGTGCGCACTGTCCTCTTGTGTATTGTATAGGAGCAACTCGCACACTGCGCACTGTCCCTTGTGTAGTGTATAGAGCACCTTGCACACTGCGCACTGTCCCTTGTGTATTGTATAGAGCACCTTGCACACTGCGCACTGTCCCTTGTGAATTGTATAGAGCACCTTGCACACTGCGCACTGTCCCTTGTGTATTGTATAGAGCACCTTGCACACTGTGCACTGTCCCTTGTGTATTGTATAGAGCACCTTGCACACTGCGCACTGTCCCTTGTGTATTGTATAGAGTACCTTGCACATTGCGCACTGTCGCTTGTGATTTGGAGAGAACACCTTGCACACTGCGCACTTTCCCTTGTGTATTGTATAGAGCACCTTGCACACTGTGCAATGTTACTTGTGCATTGTATAGAACACCTTGCACACTGTGCACTGTCCCCTGTGTATTGTATAGAGCACCTTGCACACTGCGCACTGTCCCTTGTGTATTGTATAGAGCACCTTGCACACTGCGCACTTTCCATTGTGTATTGTATAGAGCACCTTGCACACTGCGCACTGTCCCTTGTGTATTGTATAGAGCACCTTGCACACTGTGCAGCTGTCCCTTGTGTGTTGTATAGAGCACCTTGCACACTGCGCACTGTCCCTTGTGTGTTGTATAGAGCACCTTGCACACTGCGCACTGCCGCTTGTGTATTGTATAGAGCACCTTCCACACTGCGCACTGTCCCTTGTGTACTGTATAGAGCACCTTGCACACTGCGCAACTGTCCCTTGTGTATTGTATAGAGCACCTTGCACACTGCGCACTGTCCCTAGTGTATTGTATAGAGCACCTTGCACACTGCGCACAGTCCCTTTTTTACATGTATAGAGCACCTTGCACAGTGCGCACTGTCCCTTGTGTATTGTATAGATCAACTCGCACACTGCGCACTGTCCCTTGTGTATTGTATAGAGCACCTTGCACACTGCGCACTGTCCCTTGTGTATTGGATAGAGCACCTTGCACACTGCGCACTGTCCCTTGTGTATTGTATAGAGCACCTTGCACACTGCGCACTGTCCCTTGCATATTGCATAGAGCAGCTTGCACACCTGCGCACTGTCCCTTGTGTATAGTATAGAGCAGCTTGCACACTGCGCACTGTCCCTTGTGTATTGTATAGAGCACCTTGCACAGTGCGCACTGTCCCTTGTGTATTGTATCCAGCACTTTGCACACTGCGCACTGTCCCTTGTGTACTGATATAGAGCACCTTGCACACTGCGCACTCTCCCTTGTGTATTGTATAGAGCACCTTGCACACTGCGCACTGTCCCTTGTGTATTGTATAGAGCACCTTGCAACACTGTGCACTGTCCCTTGTGTACTGTATAGAGCACCTTGCACACTGCGCACTGTCCCTTGTGTATTGTATAGAGCACCTTGCACACTGTGCAATGGTTCCTTGTGCATTGTATAGAGCACCTTGCACACTGTGCACTGTCCCCTCGTGTATTGTATAGAGCACCTTGCACACTGCGCACTGTCCCTTGTGTATTGTATAGAGCACCTTGCACACTGCGCACTTTCCATTGTGTATTGTATAGAGCACCTTGCACACAGCGCACTGTCCCTTGTGTATTGTATAGAGCACCTTGCACACTGCGCACTGGTCCCTTGTGTGTTGTATAGAGCACCTTGCACACTGCCGCACTGTCCCTTGTGTGTTGTATAGAGCACCTTGCACCACTGCGCACTGCCGCTTGTGTATTGTATAGAGCACCTTGCACACTGCGCACTGTCCCTTGTGTACTGTATAGAGCACCTTGCACACTGCGCACTGTCCCTTGTGTATTGTATAGAGCACTCTTGCACACTGCGCACTGTCCCTAGTGTATTGTATAGAGCACCTTGCACACTGCGCACTGTCCCTTGTGTACTGTATAGAGCACCTTGCACAGTGCGCACTGTCCCTGTGTATTGTATAGAGCAACTCGCACACTGCGCACTGTCCCTTGTGTATTGGTATAGAGCACCTTGCACACTGCGCACTGTCCCTTGTGTATTGGATAGAGCACCTTGCACACTGCCGCACTGTCCCTTGTGTATTGTATAGAGCACCTTGCACACTGCGCACTGTCCCTTGCATATTGCATAGAGCAGCTTGCACACTGCGCACTGTCCCTTGTGTATAGTATAGAGCAGCTTGCACACTGCGCACTGTCCCCTTGTGTATTGTATAGAGCACCTTGCACAGTGCGCACTGTCCCTTGTGTATTGTATCCAGCACTTTGCACACTGCGCACTGTCCCTTGTGTACTGTATAGAGCACCTTGCACACTGCGCACTCTCCCTTGTGTATTGTATAGAGCACCTTGCACACTGCGCACTGTCCCTTGTGTATTGTATAGAGCACCTTGCACACTGTGCACTGTCCCTTGTGTACTGTATAGAGCACCTTGCACACTGCGCACTGTCCCTTGTGTATTGTATAGAGCACCTTGCACACTGTGCAATGTTCCTTGTGCATTGTATAGAGGCACCTTGCACCACTGTGCACTGTCCCCTGTGTATTGTATAGAGCACCTTGCACACTGCGCACTGGTCCCTTGAGTATTGTATAGAGCACCTTGCACACTGCGCACTTTCCATTGTGTATTGTATAGAGCACCTTGCACACAGCGCACTGTCCCTTGTGTATTGTATAGAGCACCTTGCACACTGCGCACTGTCCCTTGTGTGTTGTATAGAGCACCTTGCACACTGCGCACTGTCCCTTGTGTGTTGTATAGAGCACCTTGCACACTGCGCACTGGCCGCTTGTGTATTGTATAGAGCACCCTTGCACACTGCGCACTGTCCCTTGATGTACTGTATAGAGCACCTTGCACACTGCGCACTGTCCCCTTGTGTATTGTATAGAGCACCTTGCACACTGCGCACTGTCCCTAATGTATTGTATAGAGCACCCTTGCACACTGCGCACTGTCCCCTTGTGTACTGTATAGAGCAGCTTGCACAGTGCGCACTGTCCCTTGTTTATTGTATAGAGCAACTCGCACACTGCGCACTGTCCCTTGTGTATTGTATAGAGCACCTTGCACACAGCGCAACTTTCCCTTGTGTATTGTATAGAGCACCTTGCACACTGCGCACTGTCCCTTGTGTATTGTATAGAGCACCTTGCACACTGCGCACTGTCCCTTGCATATTGTATAGAGCAGCTTGCACACTGCGCACTGTCCCTTGTGTATAGTATAGAGGCAGCTTGCACACTGCGCACTGTCCCTTGTGTATTGTATAGAGCACCTTGCACAGTGCGCACTGTCGCCTTGGTGTATTGTATCCAGCACTTTGCACACTGCGCACTGTCCCTTGTGTGTTGTATAGAGCACCTTGCACACTGCGCACTCTCCCTTGTGTATTGTATAGAGCACCTTGCACACTGCGCACTGTCCCTTGTGTATTGAAAAGAGCACCTTGCACACTGTGCACTGTCCCTTGTGTACTGTATAGAGCACCTTGCACACTGCGCACTGTCCCTTGTGTATTGTATAGAGCACCTTGCACACGGCGCACTGTCCCTTGTGTATTGTATAGAGCACCTTGCACACTGCGCACTGTCCCTTTTGTATTGTATAGAGCACCCTTGCACATGGCGCACTGTTCCCCCTTGTGTATTGTATAGAGCACCTTGCACACTGCGCACTGTCCCTTGTGTATTGTATAGAGCACCTTGCACACTGCGCACTGTCCCTTGTGTATTGTATAGAGCACCTTGCACACTGCGCACTGTCCCTTGTGTATTGTATAGAGCACCTTGCACACTGCGCACTGTCCCTAGTGTATTGTATGGAGCACCTTGCACACTGTGCAATGTTCCTTGTGCATTGTATAGAGCACCTTGCACACTGTGCACTGTCCCCTGTGTATTGTATAGAGCACCTTGCACACTGCGCACTGTCCCTTGTGTATTTGTATAGAGCACCTTGCACACTGTGCAATTGTTCCTTGTGCATTGTATAGAGCACCTTGCACACTGTGCACTGTCCCCTGTGTATTGTATAGAGCACCTTGGCACACTGCGCACTGTCCCTTGTGTATTGTATAGAGCACCTTGCACACTGCGCACTTTCCATTGTGTATTGTATAGAGCACCTTGACACACAGCGCACTGTCCCTTGTGTATTGTATAGAGCACCTTGCACACTGCGCACTGCCAGCTTGTGTATTGTATAGAGCACCTTCCACACTGCGCACTGTCCCTTGTGTACTGTATAGAGCACCTTGCACACTGCGCACTGTCCCTTGTGTATTGTATAGAGCACCTTGCACACTGCGCACTGTCCCTAGTGTATTGTATAGAGCACCTTGCACACTGCGCACTGTCCCTTGTGTACTGTATAGAGCACCTTGCACAGTGCGCGACTGTCCCTTGTGTATTGTATAGAGCAACTCGCACACTGCGCACTGTCCCTTGTGTATTTGTATAGAGCACCTTGCACACTGCGCACTGTCCCTTGTGTATTGGATAGAGCACCTTGCACACTGCGCACTGTCCTTGTGTATTGTATATGAGCACCTTGCACACTGTGCACTGTCCCTTGCATATTGTATAGAGCACCTGCACATGCCAGCCTCGTCCCTTGTGTATTGTATCCAGCACTTTGCACACTGCGCACTGTCCCTTGTGTACTGTATAGAGCACCTTGCACACTGCGCACTGTCCCTTGTGTATTGTATAGAGCACCTTGCAAACTGTGCACTGTCCCTTGTGTACTGTATAGAGCACCTTGCACACTGCGCACTGTCCCTTGTGTATTGTATAGAGCACCTTGCACACTGCGCACTGTCCCCTTGTGTATTGTATAGAGCTCACCTTGCACACTGCGACACTGTCCCTTGTGTATTGTATAGAGCACCTTGCACACTGCGCACTGTCCCTTGTGTATTGTATAGAGCACCTTGCGCACTGCGCACTGTCCCTAGTGTATTGTATGGAGCACCTTGCACACTGCGCACTGTCCCTTGTGTTTTGTATAGAGCACCTTGCACACTGTGCACTGTCTCTTGTGTGCTGTATAGAGCACCTTGCACACTGCGCACTGTCCCTTGTGTATTGTATAGAGCACCCTGCACACTGCGCACTGTCCCTTTTGTATTGTATAGAGCACCTTGCACACTGCGCACTGTCCCCTGTGTATTGTATAGAGCACCTTGCACATTGCGCACTGTCGCTGTGGAATTGTATAGAGCACCTTGCACACTGCGCACTGTCCCTTGTGTATTGTATAGAGGCAGCTTGCACACTGCGCACTGTCCCTTGTGTATTGTATAGAGCACCTTGCACAGTGCGCACTGTCCCTTGTGTATTGTATAGAGCACCTTGCACACTGCGCACTGTCCCTTGTGTATTGTATAGAGCACCTTGCACACTGTGCACTGTCCCTTGTGTACTGTATAGAGCACCTTGCACACTGCGCACGTCCCTTGTGTATTGTATAGAGCACCTTGCACACTGCGCACTGTCCCTTGTGTATTGTATAGAGCACCTTGCACACTTGCGGCACTTGTCCCTTGTGTATTGTATAGAGCACCTTGCACACTGCGCACTGTCCCTTGTGTATTGTATAGAGCACCTTGCGCACGGCGCACTGTCCCTAGTGTATTGTATAGAGCACCTTGCACACTGCGCACTGTCCCCTGTGTATTGTATAGAGCACCTTGCACATTGCGCACTGTCGCTTGTGAATTGTATAGAGCACCTTGCACACTGCGCACTGGTCCCTTGTGTATTGTATAGAGCACCTTGCACACTGTGCAATGTTCCTTGTGCATTGTATAGAGCACCTTGCACACTGTGCACCTGTCCCCTGTGTATTGTATAGAGCACCTTGCACACTGCGCACTGTCCCTTGTGTATTGTAATAGAGCACCTTGCACACTGCGCACTTTCCATTGTGTATTGTATAGAGCACCTTGCACACAGCGTCACTGTCCCTTGTGTATTGTATAGAGCACCTTGCACACTGCGCACTGTCCCTTGTGTAGTTGTATAGAGCACCTTGCACACTGCGCACTGTCCCTTGTGTGTTGTATAGAGCACCTTGCAGACTGCGCACTGCCGCTTGTGTATTGTATAGAGCACCTTGCACACTGCGCACTGTCCCTTGTGTACTGTATAGAGCACCTTGCACACTGCGCACTGTCCCTTGTGTATTGTATAGAGCACCTTGCACACTGCGCACTGTCCCTGGTGTATTGTATAGAGCACCTTGCACACTGCGCACTGTACCTTTGTGTACTGTATTAGAGCACCTTGCACAGTGCGCACTGTCCCTTGTGTATTGTATAGAGCAACTCGCACACTGCGCACTGTCCCCTTGTGTAGTGTATAGAGCACCTTGCACACTGCGCACTGTCCTTGTGTATTGTATAGAGCACCTTGCACAGTGCGCACTGTCCCTTGTGTATTGTATAGAGCACCTTGCACACTGCGCACTGTCCCTTGTGTATTGTATAGAGCACCTTGCACACTGTGCACTGTCCCTTGTGTACTGTATAGAGCACCTTGCACACTGCGCACTGTCCCTTGTGTATTGTATAGAGCACCTTGCACACTGCGCACTGTCCCTTGTGTATTGTATAGAGCACCTTGCACACTGCGCACTGTCCCTTGTGTATTGTATAGAGCACCTTGCACACTGCGCACTGTCCCTTGTGTATTGTATAGAGCACCTTGCGCACTGCGCACTGTCCCTAGTGTATTGTATAGAGCACCATTGCACACTGCGCACTGTCCCCTGTGTATTGTATAGAGCACCTTGCACATTGCGCACTGTCGCTTGTGAATTGTTATAGAGCACCTTGCACACTGCGCACTGTCCCTTGTGTATTGTATAGAGCACCTTGCACACTGTGCAATGTTCCTTGTGCATTGTATAGAGCACCTTGCACACTGTGCACTGTCCCCTGTGTATTGTATAGAGCACCTTGCACACACTGCGCACTGTCCCTTGTGTATTGTATAGAGCACCTTGCACACTGCGCACTTTCCATTGTGTATTGTATAGAGCACCTTGCACACAGCGGCACTGTCCCTTGTGTATTGTATAGAGCACCTTGCACACTGCGCAATGTCCCTTGTGTGTTGTATAGAGCACCTTGCACACTGCGCACTGTCCCTTGTGTGTTGTATAGAGCACCTTGCAGACCTGCGCACTGCCGCTTGTGTATTGTATTAGAGCACCTTGCACACTGCGCACTGTCCCTTGTGTACTGTATAGAGCACCTTGCACACTGCGCCACTGTCCCTTGTGTATTGTATAGAGCACCTTGCACACTGCGCACTGTCCCTGGTGTATTGTATAGAGCACCTTGCACACTGCGCACTGTACCTTGTGTACTGTATAGAGCACCTTGCACAGTGCTGCACTGTCCCTTGTGTATTGTATAGAGCAACTCGCACACTGCGCACTGTCCCTTGTGTAGTGTATAGAGCACCTTGCACACTGCGCACCGTCCCTTGTGTATTGTATAGAGCACCTTGCACACTGCGCACTGTCCCTTGTGAATTGTATAGAGCACCTTGCACACTGCGCACTGTCCCTTGTGTATTGTATAGAGCACCTTGCACACTGTGCACTGTCCCTTGTGTATTGTATAGAGCACCTTGCACACTGCGCACTGTCCCTTGTGTATTGTATAGAGGTACCTTGCACATTGCGCACTGTCGCTTGTGATTTGGAGAGAACACCTTGCACACTGCGCACTTTCCCTTGTGTATTGTATAGAGCACCTTGCACACTGTGCAATGTTACTTGTGCATTGTATAGAACACCTTGCACACTGTGCACTGTCCCCTGTGTATTGTATAGAGCACCTTGCACACTGCGCACTGTCCCCTTGTGTATTGTATAGAGCACCTTGCACACTGCGCACTTTCCATTGTGTATTGTATAGAGCACCTTGCACACTGCGCACTGTCCCTTGTGTATTGTATAGAGCACCTTGCACACTGTGCACTGTCCCTTGTGTGTTGTATAGAGCACCTTGCACACTGCGCACTGTCCCTTGTGTGTTGTATAGAGCACCTTGCACACTGCGCACTGCCGCGCTTGTGTATTGTATAGAGCACCTTCCACACTGCGCACTGTCCCTTGTGTACTGTATAGAGCACCTTGCACACTGCGCACTGTCCCTTGTGTATTGTATAGAGCACCTTGCACACTGCGCACTGTCCCTAGTGTATTGTATAGAGCACCTTGCACACTGCGCACTGTCCCTTGTGTACTGTATAGAGCACCTTGCACAGTGCGCACTGTCCCTTGTGTATTGTATAGATCAACTCGCACACTGCGCACTGTCCCTTGTGTATTGTATAGAGCACCTTGCACACTGCGCACTGTCCCTTGTGTATTGGATAGAGCACCTTGCACACTGCGCACTGTCCCTTGTGTATTGTATAGAGCACCTTGCACACTGCGCACTGTCCCCTTGCATATTGCATAGAGCAGCTTGCACACTGCGCACTTGTCCCTTGTGTATAGTATAGAGCAGCTTGCACACTGCGCACTGTCCCCTTGTGTATTGTATAGAGCACCTTGCACAGTGCGCACTGTCCCTTGTGTATTGTATCCAGCACTTTGCACACTGCGCACTGTCCCTTGTGTACTGTATAGAGCACCTTGCACACTGCGCACTTCTCCCTTGTGTATTGTATAGAGCACCTTGCACACTGCGCACTGTCCCTTGTGTATTGTATAGAGCACCTTGCACACTGTGCACTGTCCCTTGTGTACTGTATAGAGCACCTTGCACACTGCGCACTGTCCCTTGTGTATTGTATAGAGCACCTTGCACACTGTGCAATGTTCCTTGTGCATTGTATAGAGCACCTTTGCACACTGTGCACTGTCCCCTGTGTATTGTATAGAGCACCTTGCACACTGCGCACTGTCCCTTGTGTATTGTATAGAGCACCTTGCACCACCTGCGCACTTTCCATTGTGTATTGTATAGAGCACCTTGCACACAGCGCACTGTCCCTTGTGTATTGTATAGAGCACCTTGCACACTGCGCACTGTCCCTTGTGTGTTGTATAGAGCACACTTGCAACACTGCGCACTGTCCCCTTGTGTGTTGTATAGAGCACCTTGCACACTGCGCACTGCCGCTTGTGTATTGTATAGAGCACCTTGCACACTGCGCACTGTCCCTTGTGTACTGTATAGAGCACCTTGCACACTGCGCACTGTCCCTTGTGTATTGTATAGAGCACCTTGCACACTGCGCACTGTCCCTAGTGTATTGTATAGAGCACCTTGCACACTGCGCACTGTCCCTTGTGTACTGTATAGAGCACCTTGCACAGTGCGCACTGTCCCTTGTGTATTGTATAGAGCAACTCGCACACTGCGCACTGTCCCTTGTGTATTGTATAGAGCACCTTGCACACTGCGCACTGTCCCTTGTGTATTGGATAGAGCACCTTGCACACTGCGCACTGTCCCTTGTGTATTGTATAGAGCACCCTTGCACACTGCGCACTGTCCCTTGCATATTGCATAGAGCAGCTTGCACACTGCGCAACTGTCCCTTGTGTATAGTATAGAGCAGCTTGCACACTGCGCACTGTCCCTTGTGTATTGTATAGAGCACCTTGCACAGTGCGCACTGTCCCTTGTGTATTGTATCCAGCACTTTGCACACTGCGCACTGTCCCTTGTGTACTGTATAGAGCACCTTGCACACTGCGCACTCTCCCTTGGTGTATTGTATAGAGCACCTTGCACACTGCGCACTGTCCCTTGTGTATTGTATAGAGCACCTTGCACACTGTGCACTGTCCCTTGTGTACTGTATAGAGCACCTTGCACACTGCGCACTGTCCCTTGTGTATTGTATAGAGCACCTTGCACACTGTGCAATGTTCCTTGTGCATTGTATAGAGCACCTTGCACACTGTGCACTGTCCCCTGTGTATTGTATAGAGCACCTTGCACACTGCGCACTGTCCCTTGTGTATTGTATAGAGCACCTTGCACACTGCGCACTTTCCATGTGTTATTGTATAGAGCACCTTGCACACAGCGCACTGTCCCTTGTGTATTGTATAGAGCACCTTGCACACTGCGCACTGTCCCTTGTGTGTTGTATAGAGCACCTTGCACACTGCGCACTGTCCCTTGTGTGTTGTATAGAGCACCTTGCACACTGCGCACTGCCGCTTGTGTATTGTATAGAGCACCTCTTGCACACTGCGCACTGTCCCTTGTGTACTGTATAGAGCACCTTGCCCACACTTGCGCACTGTCCCTTGTGTATTGTATAGAGCATCCTTGCACACTGCGCACTGTCCCCTAGTGTATTGTATAGAGCACCTTGCACACTGCGCACTGTCCCTTGTGTACTGTATAGAGCAGCTTGCACAGTGCGCACTGTCCCTTGTGTATTGTATAGAGCAACTCGCACACTTGCGCACTGTCCCTTGTGTATTGTATAGAGCACCTTGCACACAGCGCACTGTCCCTTGTGTATTGTATAGAGCACCTTGCACACTGCGCACTGTCCCTTGTGTATTGTATAGAGCACCTTGCACACTGCGCACTGTCCCTTGCATATTGTATAGAGCAGCTTGCACACTGCGCACTGTCCCTTGTGTATAGTATAGAGCAGCTTGCACACTGCGCACTGTCCCTTGTGTATTGTATAGAGCACCTTGCACAGTGCGCACTGTCCCTTGTGTATTGTATCCAGCACTTTGCACACTGCGCACTGTCCCTTGTGTGTTGTATAGAGCACCTTGCACACTGCGCACTCTCCCTTGTGTATTGTATAGAGCAACCTTGCACACTGCGCACTGTCCCTTGTGTATTGAAAAGAGCACCTTGCACACTGTGCACTGTCCCTTGTGTACTGTATAGAGCACCTTGCACACTGCGCACTGTCCCTTGTGTGATTGTATAGAGCACCTTGCACACGGCGCACTGTCCCCTTGTGTATTGTATAGAGCACCTTGCACACTGCGCACTGTCCCTTTGTATTGTATAGAGCACCTTGCACATGGCGCACTGTCCCTTGTGTATTGTATAGAGCACCTTGCACACTGCGCACTGTCCCTTGTGTATTGTATAGAGCACCTTGCACACTGCGCACTGTTCCCCTTGTGTATTGTATAGGAGCACCTTGCACACTGCGCACTGTCCCTTGTGTATTGTATAGAGCACCTTGCACACTGCGCACTGTCCCTAGTGTATTGTATGGAGCACCTTGCACACTGCGCACTGTCCCTTGTGTATTGTATAGAGCACCTTGCACACTGTGCACTGTCTCTTGTGTACTGTATAGAGCACCTTGCACACTGCGCACTGTCCCTTGTGTATTGTATAGAGCACCTTGCACACTGCGCACTATCCCTTGTGTATTGTATAGAGCACCTTGCACACTGCGCACTGTCCCTTGTGTACTGTATAGAGCACCTTGCACAGTGCGCACTGTCCCTTGTGTATTGTATAGAGCAACTCGCACACTGCGCACTGTCCCTTGTGTATTGTATAGAGCACCTTGCACACTGCGCACTGTCACTTGTGTATTGGATAGAGCACCTTGCACACTGCGCACTGTCCCTTGTGTATTGTATAGAGCACCTTGCACACTGTACGCACTGTCCCTTGCATATTGTATAGAGCACCTTGCACAGTGCGCACTGTCCCTTTGTGTATTGTATCCAGCACTTTGCACACTGCGCACTGTCCCTTGTGTACTGTATAGAGCACCTTGCACACTGCGCACTGTCCCTTGTGTATTGTATAGAGCACCTTGCAGACTGTGCACTGTCCCTTGTGTACTGTATAGAGCACCTTGCAACACTGCGCGCTGTCCCTTGTGTATTGTATAGAGCACCTTGCACACTGCGCACTGTCCCTTGTGTATTGTATAGAGCACCTTGCACACTGCGCACTGTCCCTAGTGTATTGTATGGAGCACCTTGCACACTGCGCACTGTCCCTTGTGTTTTGTATAGAGCACCTTGCACACTGCGCACTGTCCCTTGTGTATTGTATAGAGCACCTTGCACACTGTGCACTGTCCCTTGGTGTACTGTATAGAGCACCTTGCACACTGCGCACTGTCCCTTGTGTATTGTATAGAGCCACCTTGCACACTGTGCAATGTTCCTTGTGGCATTGTATAGAGCACCTTGCACACTGTGCACTGTCCCCTGTGTATTGTATAGAGCACCTTGCACACTGCGCACTGTCCTTGTGTATAGTATAGAGAACCTTGCACGACTGCGCACTTTCCATTGTGTATTGTATAGAGCACCTTGCACACAGCGCACTGTCCCTTGTGTATTGTATAGAGCACCTTGCACACTGCGCACTGTCCCTTGTGTGTTGTATAGAGCACCTTGCACACTGCGCACTGTCCCCTTGTGTGTTGTATAGAGCACCTTGCACACCTGCGCACTGCCGCTTGTGTATTGTATAGAGCACCTTGCACACTGCGCACTGTCCCTTGTGTACTGTATAAGAGCACCTTGCACACTGCGCACTGTCCCTTGTGTATTGTATAGAGCACCTTGCACACTGCGCACTGTCCCTAGTGTATTGTATAGAGCACCTTGCACACTGCGCACTGTCCCTTGTGTACTGTATAGAGCAGCTTGCACAGTGCGCACTGTCCCTTGTGTATTGTATAGAGCAACTCGCACACTGCGCACTGTCCCTTGTGTATTGTATAGAGCACCTTGCACACCTGCGCACTGTCCCTTGTGTATTGTATAGAGCACCTTGCACACTGCGCACTGTCCCTTGTGTATTGTATAGAGCACCTTGCACACTGCGCACTGTCCCTTGCAATATTGTATAGAGCAGCTTGCACACTGCGCACTGTCCCTTGTGTATAGTATAGAGCAGCTTGCACACTGCGCACTGTCCCTTGTGTATTGTATAGGAGCACCTTGCACAGTGCGCACTGTCCCTTGTGTATTGTATCCAGCACTTTGCTCACTGCGCACTGTCCCTTGTGTGTTGTATAGAGCACCTTGCACACTGCGCACTCTCCCTTGTGTATTGTATAGAGCACCTTGCACACTGCGCACTGTCCCTTGTGTATTGAAAAGAGCACCTTGCACACTGTGCACTGTCCCTTGTGTACTGTATAGAGCACCTTGCACACTGCGCACTGTTCCCTTGTGTATTGTATAGAGCACCTTGCACACGACGCACTGTCTCTTGTGTATTGTATAGAGCACCTTGCACACTGCGCACTGTCCCTTTTGTATTGTATAGAGCACCTTGCACACTGTGCGCACTGTCCCTTGTGGTATT